>NW_027187348.1:2776734-2833365 GCF_028583685.1 Petaurus breviceps papuanus
GAAGGAAGGAAGGAAGGAAGGAAGGAAGGAAGGAAGGAAGGAAGGAAAGGAGGGAGGAAGGAAGGAAGGAAAGAGATCTGCCCTCAGAGAATTTACATTCTATAGTGGGGCAAAGGGTGAAGGAGAAAACATGTGCACAGGATAAAGGGACAGGGTAGCATCTTATTCTGGCCATCAAGGGCCTCCAAAATCTTGTTGCAAATTTCCTTTCCAACAATGTCCCTACTAATCCCTAGATTAATTTATTGCTCTAACCTTTTAGTCAGACTAGCCTAATTACTATCTTCTGAAAAGAGCAAACATATCCCCCCTTTATTAATATCATTCCTCAACATTTGAAAGCTTTATTGTTCCCCTGCTTTCCTTTCCAAATTTTATCTATCCTTTAAGATACCCAGCCCAAGTCCCATCTCTTCCATGAAGACTTCTGTGACCATTCCCACTCACAGTGGTCTCTGCCTCCTCTGAGTTACTAGGGATTACTACTTATCTTACCCCCAATCTATATTTCAGTTAAACTAGACTGCCAGCTGTTCCCCAAACTCAGCATCCCATCTCCCTCCTCTATGCTTTGAGAAGTTCATCCCCCTCACCTGTAACACACTCCCTACTCAGCTCTACTTTTTTGAATTCTTCTCTGCCTTCAAAGTTCAGCTCCATTTCCTCCTCCTCTGGGAAGCCTTCTCTGACTTACCTTCCACCTCCTTCCCCAGCCCTCCTCATATTTCCCTAGGCCACACTGCCTAGATTTATTCTTTACCCCATCACACTCTATTTTATATCATACTTATCTCTGTACATGTCATGTTATTCCCTGGCAATATATAAACTCCTCTTTCATTTTCATCTGTGTATCTACAGTGCCTACTATAGTGTCTCTACTTACATCAATATGTCAAGGACCTGTGATTTTATCCTTGCTCATAAAAGCCACTTAATCAGTGTTTGCTCAATTGAATAGAACACAACTCATTTGATACCTAATCATATCCTTCCCTGTGACATTTCTCATTTCTCCTGCTTCTTTCTTGCTTTCCAGACTAGACTGTGAGCTCCCCAAAGCCATAGCCTTCTGAATGTTTCTCTGTATACAGTAAAATGCTTAACAAAATGCAATGTTGATAGCAGACACTCAGTAAGTATTGAATGAATGAGTGAATGAGCCGCTAGACCAGAATACTGCCTCACTGCTTGCTGGTGGTTTATTCACTCAGCACTCGATGGAATTCTTTCTGTGTGCAAGGCTCTATGCTAGGTATTACAGGGAGTACAGGGATGAAGCAGACATAGTCCTTTGCTTCAGAACTTTCTAGTCTGCTCAGTTTGGGTCAATCATTATCTTTTAGTTGGGGAGATAAGAAAATAACTATAATTCAAGACATAAAGGTCAAAAGTTCAATAATAGAGGGAAAAATAGAGTGCTATACAGTCCAGAGAAGGAGAGAAGCCATTCAGCTGGGAGGAATTATGAGGAATAGTATGGGATAATTTGAGAGGTGAGAGAGACATTCTAAGCAGAAGGAACAGTTTGAGCAAAAGTAGAAAATCACAAGCTTCCTTATGCAATAATTCCAATTTGATACCTAAATGAATATGAAAAGAGCCTAGGAAAAATAGCCTAAAAGAATCTATTTCATACTCTTAATCGTTTGAAGATCTGAGCCTGAGAAAATAATTCAAAGAAAGAAAGAAGCTGGCAAAGTAAATTCAGATGTAAATAGTATATTTATAATTCTTATATTTGATCAACATTTCATTTAATCTCCTAAACTAAATTAGAACACAGCAAGGGGTTAAAAAAAAAAAAAAAGCCAATTTATAACCAACATAGGAACAGGCAAAGCCACCAGCCAAGGCAGACTCTAGTGTTTGTGAAATTTGAGTGACACCTGGTGGTTCAATCAGATATTATGCTCTGAGCTAATTTAAACTTCCTTCTTTGGATAATTAGCCCAGGGACAATTACTTCCCTGAATGGAAAAAGGTAGGTGGCCCTGAGACAGGGTGTGGCAGGAGTGAGAAACTGAGGCTGGTGATGAAATGATCAAAAAAGGAAAACAGAATTCATTGGCTTAATTACTATTTATTAAAATATTCTGCTAACTTCAATGATTACCTTTTTTATTAGAAAAGAAATTATTGGGGTGGCCAGGTAGCACAGCGAGTAAGAGCACCGGCTCCAGTGTCAGGTTGACCTGAGGATCAAATCCACGCTCAGATACTTAGCACCACACCCAGAAATAACTGGCCATGTAACCTTGAGCAAGTTACTTAACCCCAATTACTTTTAAAAAAAAAAGAAAAAAGAAAAGAAATTATTCATTAAAATTATATAATTTGGAGGTAGAAAAGACTTTTGGAAAACAATTTCATCCAACCTCCCACAGAGTATAGGAAGCCATTCTATGGTATTCCTGACAGGTGTTCATATACAACTGGGAGAATGTCTTTATTTTTAAGATAGCGTCACTTAGAGAAAAAGGAGAAAGCTAAGTATAAGAATGCTAAACACATTGAATAAAGTTGTATTTAGAGCAATTTATGTTGACCATTAGCAAATACTGTTTTATTACACTATTTTTACACCGCAATGTTTTAAATATATAGAGTCAATGAATTAGTTTTATAATCTATTTTGTACTTCTCCAAATGTAACATCACAAAACAAATCTTCCCTTTAGTCAGGAGTATGCTGATGAATATTTAACTGGTTCTCTGAAAAAAAAAACTATCCACAACACACTTTTAAACTTAATTTGCATTATTAACATTTTCTCCATCACTTTCTTAATCCCAGAAAACAAAACAATAACCCTTTCCTAATTTGTAGCATTTGTCAATTTCCAAGGTATAAATGATCACATAAAAATTTAATTCTCTAACCCACCCCTGCCTTTAAGCCATCAAATATACCACAACTGACCAGCTGATGGCTTACATTCCTGAATACTTTAAGATAAAGTAGTAATGCAACAAGAAGATCCCTTAGAGATCATTCAATTACAGGATTGTTATAGGATCACAGATTTTGAAATGGAAGGGAACTTAAAGATCATCAGGTCCAACTCCCTCATTTTACAGATAAGGAAACTGGGGCACAGAGAGAGGAAATGACTTGCCCAAGGTTATAAAAGTAAGTGGCATCAAATTGGAATTTAATTCCAAATCCAGTGCCACATCCACTCCATCACACTGCCTCTCCGTATCCCTACACATAAGAGAGGTAATGTCAAAAGACATTGTTCTCTTACATACTTTGTTGTTTTCACTCTTTTCAATCACATCCTACTCTTTGTAAACCGTTTTGGGGTCTTCTTGGCAGAGATACTGGAGTGGTTTGCCATTTCTTTCTCCAGCTCATTTTATAGATGAGGAAACTGAAACAAACCAGCCCATAAGTGTCTGAGGCCAGATTTGAACTCAGGAAGATGAGTCTTCTGACCCTGGACCCAGCACTCTGTGCATGGCACCACCTAGCTGGCCTTCCATATGCTAGATCATGCTAGACCTGCTAAAACTAGATAGGCTAGATTTGATTGGGCCATTCATGCACACTTAATAGCTGGGCAAATCACTTAACTGATGTTTGTCTCTATTTCCCCATCTGTAAAATGGGAATAATTCTAGCATCTACCTCTCTAGGTTGTTGTGAGGATCAAATAAGATATTTATAAGTTATTTAATAGAGTGCCTGGCACACAGGTACTATATAAATGCTATGATCATCACCATCATCATCATTCTTATTATTGTCATGAATCATTATAATAGCACAGACTTTCCTTAAATCTCCCAGAGCAGAGTAGGGCTGCTGCAAAGAGGAAAGTGCTATTTACAATGAAGGGTCTTTGGAACCAATGTGCAGTTTTGGTCTGAAATTAGAGTAGAGGAGGGTGGGTCAGCAGTGTAATAAGTTATATGTTTTAGTTCTTTTTTATTAATTTTTAATTTAATTTTTTATTAATTTTTTTCAATTTAGCAAGCTTCTCCCCCGACCCAGGAAAAAAAAAAGGGAGAAGGAGGGGAACCTTGTTATAAATATGAATATTCAAACAAAACAAATTCCCACATTGTCTCCAAAAGCCTACATTTCACTGTGCATATTGAGTCCAACATTTCTCCATCCAGAAGTAAGCAGGCAGTATGCTTCATAACTGGTCCTCTGGAAGTATAATTGGCCATTGCATTGATCAGAGTTCTTAAATCTTTCAAAGTTGTTTGTTTTTACAATGTTGTTGTCATTATACAAATTATTCTCCTGGTTCTGCTCACTTCACTCTGCATCAGTTCATTCAAGTCTTCCCAGGTCTTTTAAAATTTGTCTCTGTTATTGTTTTTATGGCATAATAGTATTCCCTTATATTCATGTACCATAAGTTGTTCAACTTTTCCTCAAAATGATGGAAACTCCCTTGGTTTCCTGTTCTTTGCTACTACAAAAAGAGCTGCTAGAAATATTGCTGTATAGAAGGGTCAAGGGTGCATTCTGAAGCCCAATTCCTAGTTATTTTTCTTGCCTATCTACCCCCTAGATCTTCTCATTTTTTGCTCATCACAAGTGAGCTAATTAATCGATCAACAAAGACTTATTATATGCCTTCTAGGTCTTGAGCCCTAGATATACAAAGTCAAAAGCAAAACCTGCTCTGACTTGGAGGAGTTTGCATTCTAACTGAAGAGACACGTGTACAAATGTAAATAAATACAGGATATATACAAAATAAGTACAAGGCAAGTTAAGGAAGGAGGGTACATGTACCTGAGGGTTAAGGAAAGGCTTTTGGTAGATGGTACCTTTACTGAATCTTGAAAAACAAAACAGGGGTTACAAGATAATAGAGGTGAGGAGGTAACACATTTTAGACTGTACAAAGACATAGTGATGGGAAATGAAACTGTGACTGAATTATAGAGTATTTGGAAGGGAGTAACATGTAAAAATATGACAAAGGTAAGCAATAGTCTAAAAGATACAGTAGCTAGACTGCCAGGCTTGGAATCAGGAAGACTCGCCTTCCTAAGTTCAAATCTGGTCTCAGATACTTCCTAGCTATGTGACCCTGGGCAAGTCACTTAACTCTATTTGCCTCAGTTTGCTCATCTGTAAAATGAGCTGGAAAAAGGAAATAGCAAACCACTCTAGTATCTTTGCCAAGAAAACCCTGAATGGGGCCATGAAGAGTCAGACGGGACTGAACAACAAATAACAAGAAAGGAAGTAGTCAGGTTGTGAAATCCAAATGACAAAAAAGTTTATATTTGATCCAACAGAGAGCCGTTGGAGTTTAAGATGATATGGTCAGATCTATACTATAGAAAATTTATTCGGACAAATATCTAGAGGATAGATTAGCATGAGGAGAGATTAGAGGCAAGGAGGGTAATTAATAATAATGTAATAATAATAATAATAAAGGTGATAAGGACCTGAACTGGGATGATTAGCTATGTGAGTGGAGAAAAGGAGATGTTTGTGAGAGATATTGTAGAGGTAGAAATGACAAGTCAGTCTTGGCAATGGATTGGATATGTGGGGTAGGAATGAGGAGTCACAAATGACACTAGTTTCAAACCTGGATGACTGAAAGGATAGTGGTGACCTTGACAGTAATAAAGAAATTCAGAAGACAGGTAGGTTTGAGGGGATGATAAGCCTTTGAACATCTTAAGTTTGAAATGCCTGCAGGTCATCCCAATTGAAATGTCCACTATGACACACATGAAAATGAATCTAGAACTGGAAGAGACCTCAGAGGTCATCTAATCCAATCCCTTCATTTTTAGATGAAGAAAATGAGGACCAAGAAAGTTAAATGACTCACTAGTAGTCACACAAGCAATAAGCATTGGGGGGCGGGGAGGTGGCATGCTCGATTTGAACACAGGTTTTCTGACTTCAGAGTTAGTATTCTTTCCATGGTGAAGAGAAAAACTATGGTGGATACAGGGATCCTGGGAGTAGTCTGTATAGAAATAATAATTGAACCTAGGGGAGATAATGAAGTCACCAAGTGAGAGATTATAGAGAGAAAAAAGAAAACCTAAGACAGAACCTTGGAATACATTCACAGTGAATGAAAAACGGAATGAATGATGATACAACAAAGAAGACTGAAGAGGAGCAGTTACATAGGAGGAAAACCAGGAAAGAGTAGAGACAGAAAAACACATTTTGGAGAACATCCAGGAAGAGGGGACAGACAACAGCACCAAATGCTGCAAAGGTCAAAGAAGGATAAAGATTGACAACATAAAATTTGACAACTAAGAGATCATTTGGTAACTTCGAAGAGAATAGTTTGAATTGAGTGATAATATTATACAAGATATAGAAAAGGGTGAGAAAAGAGGAAGTACTGAATGTAAATAGTTTTTTTTAAAGGAATTTGGCTGAGAAAAGGGAATAAACTATAGGATAATCACCAGCAGAGATAGTAGGATCAAATAAAGGTTTTTTGAAGGATAGGAGACACTTGAGCATATCTGTAAGCAGCAGGGAAAGAGCCAATAGATAAGGATAGATTCAAACAGTCGTGTTATGGGGGGTGTGGGTAGCTTGGTACAACAGTGGAGGCAATCTTCTGGAGGAGGAATCAAGGGTATATAAAAGGGCTGCCCTTGGCAAGGAAAAGGGTCACCTGTTCATCAGAGATTAGAGAAGGAACTAGTTGGGGACAACTTTAAGGGAATATGAGAAAAGAAAAAGAAAAAGAGTTTCTAGGGAATGGCCTTGATTTTCTTGGAAAAGAAGATAAGGTCCTCAGCTGAAAGGATGGGAGACAGATTGGTATGGGATATTTGAGGAAAGAAGGGAAGTTTTAGAACAGACATTTTTGTAGTAGAATAGAGAATTAATTAGGAAAAAATTTACCTCTGAGTCCTTACTGCAGTGAAGACTCAGTAGAAATTAGATTACAAATTTGTAGTGGACCCAATCCACTTTCTTGAGCTCTGTTCAGCAATGTATGGGTACAAGTGGTGAAGAAAGATAGTAAGAGTACTCCAGGGCTGGGGTTTGGCAAGGCTTGGGCCACTAACGGGACAAAGGACCAAAGGATTTGAAAGATTTGAGAGTAGAAGACAGTATGGAGTAGAACTGGTAGACAGAGCAGGGGTGTTGGTCTTTCAAAGTCACAGAGATATTTCAGGTTATTGTGAAGATAAAGAATAAGTTTGGGAGGAGTAAGACATAGGAATATGAAATGATAGAAGATTATGATCAGGGAAAGTGTTTTTTTTTTTTTGCTGTTTAGAGGGCCATTGAGGTTAAGTGACTCGCCCAAGGTCACACAGCTAGTTTTTGTATTAAGTGTCTGAGGTCAAGATTTGAACTCAGGTCCTCCTGACTCCAGGGCCAGTGCTCTACTCACTGCACCACCTAGCTGCCCCAAGGAATTTCAGTGTTCTTGATCACAGAAGTAGAACACCTATGAGTAAAGATCAGGGATATAACAAGCCTTGAGTATAACTGAGGTTGAGTGGTGGATCATGAGAGTTGAGTAGGTTAAGAATGGGGAAGTTAGGGTACTAGAAAGATCATCAACATGTATGTTGAAGTCCCCTAGTATGAAAACAAAAGTTGGGGTGGAAAGACCCTAAGCCAGGAACTGAACGCATTGAGAAAGGAGGGAGAATATCCTGAGAATATTGTCAGAAAAGAATGGCCACCTGGGTCTTAATTAGATGATTAAAAAAAAGGAAAGGTTGCTGAAAGACTACAGTAGAGGAAGTTAGGAAGCAGCAGTTGGAAACATGGAGTTTCCTTACTGTACCAATGATTCTGGGAGATGAGAGAATGGGTGGAATGTAGGAAAAAGCATGGCGCACATGGTGTTGTCTGGGAGGAGTGAGATGCCAGTGAGAACCATAAGATGGAAGGCCCTTGTGCTCATTTAGAGGTCTAAAATGAAGGGAAGATTGTTTATTACAGAGAGGGAGTTCCTAATTTTCATCAAGCTAAAGAGATGTTTTAAGTAAAGACCTCAAAAACAGCTTCAAGTGATGTAGAACTCCTGGTTCTGAAGAAGGCTGCTGAAGAAGTGGAGATGAGATGGCAGACAGTGGACAGACTGTGTGGCAAAGACCCTGTAAAGGGGTCGCATCTGTATAATCAAGAATAGCCCAATGGCAGGTGGGGGTGCAATAAACATACATCAGCAAAGGTAAATTAGCCGTCCTGTTGCATGGTCCTTTCCTAAAGTCTTAACACTTTACCCAGAATCTGCTTTTGGCCAAGGGAGGACCAGGTACTTGATACTGTTTCTTTCTGGCAATTATCTGGCACTGGCTCCAGCAACTAAGTTTTCTTCTGCATTTCACAACACTAATTATCAGAAGTGTTTTTAAGTTAAATTCATCCTTGAACTCTTCAAGAAAAACACTTATGGGGTAGCTAGGTGGCCACAGTGAATAGAGCACTGACCCTGGAGTCAGGAGGAACTGAGTTCAAATTTAGCCTCAGACACTTGACACTTATTAGCTTGTGGTCACAAGTGTGACCTTGGACAAGTCACTTAACCCCAATTGCCCTGCCTTCCCCCCCTCCGAAAAAAAAAAAAGAAAAACTGCTCTGGTCCTGAAAGCAGCAGCAGCAGCAGCAAGAGCCAAGTGATCTCAGCAAATGAAAAGTGTTGGTAAACACTAATGGCTCTATAAAAGGTTGAAAATAAAAATCCTTAGACATGAGCTTTGGGGAAATAGCAACTGTGTCTAAGTGAGTGATCTGCCACGGTCCAGCATACTAAATAAATACTTAATCAATACTAGGGATTGATCAAGACAGTGAGGTGGTGCAGAAAATAAGGCATAAAAGTTGCAGCTGGGAAGAACTCAGTTTGAATCCCGCCATAGACATTGACAAGCTGTGACAGGCAGGTCACATGACCGCAGCCTCAATTTGCTCACCTGTAAAATGGCAAAATGTAAATATAAATGTAAAAATGTTAGCTCCCAGGGTAGTTCTGAGTCCAATAATATGTATAAAGCAATTTGCAAACTTCTAAGCACCATGTGTTAGCTATTATTATTTAAGTTCTTATTAAGGAATAGTTAGTAGGCAAAACAAGTATAGTATCTGAATATATCCCACTTCTAGTATACTCCACAGTGGCAGAACGAGGGAACCCCCCTTTTCCTTTGTTAATTCAGTGGTAATTGTAGAACAGAGGTGTCCTACCTGGCCTACAGCTATATATAGCCCACAGCCCTCCTGAGTGTTGTCTGAAACAAAACAAATTAAAATATACTTCCTATCTGATTTTCATGTGTTGATGTGTTTTATACATATATATGTACACACATATACATAGGTATTAACATGTGTGGTTTTTAAGTCAATACATGGCTCAAAGGGATCTTCCTGTAGGATTAGTGGTCCCCATCTCTATTTGGATTTGACACCGCTGTTGAAGAAAATTCTCATGTAGGTTCAGGTTGAATTAGATGGGCCCTGAGCTCCCTTCCAACTCGGAGATTCTGTGACAAGAGCTAACATTTGCCTAACACTTTAAGCTTTGCACAGCACTCTGCAAACAATATGTCATTTTGGGACTCCATGGTTCTTTGAAAAGGTAATTCTCATACTTTTCTGTATCAGTGTGGCAGAGACCTGTGATTTCATCCATTTGGGAACTCTAAGTTCAGGGCCTTTCTCCACCAAGGGCAGATTGCAGCCCATCTGTAGAGATGGACTTTTAGAGAAGGCCTTGGGACTTTCAGGAAGTAGCAGAGGCAGATTTTGGACCCAGGTTTTCCTGGCGCCAGGTCCACATCCTACACACTATGTGCCATTGCTTCCTAACACTTAAGTATCTAAAAAGATAACAGTCTTTATTTCAAAGACAACCACAGTATATAAAAGCCCTCATTTTCTGGGCCTAATTTTTCTCCCACAGGTTGTCTCTGCCAACGTCACACCCCCTTCTCCTGCCTGCCACCTTTTTCCTCTTCTGAAATCTGCCATGCTGGAAACATCCATAGAGGACAGATGCCACTACAGGAACCTGTGATGCCAGATGTGTGAATCTAATCAAACTTACTTAATTGAGACCCAGCCCTTCCAGGGCCTCTTCAGGTGCCCTAATGTTTGGAGTGAGGATGGATCCAGGAGGCCCAGCCCTCTGAACCTGGAAAGGGGCAAGATCTAAGTGAAATAATACTCTAAGTCCTGGGGGCCGCCTCTCTTTTTTTTTTTAAGCAAGTGGGGTTAAGTAACTTGCTCAAGGTTACACAGCCAGTTATTTCTGGGTGTGGTGCTAAGTATCTGAGCCCAGATTTGATCCCCAGGTCATCCCGACACTGGGGCTGGTACCCTTACTCGATGAGCCACCTGGCCGCCCCGGGGCCGCCTCTCTTAAGACCATCATGGGCTCCCTCCTCCAGTCACAATCTGAAGACCCTCTCTAGGTATCACCACCTTGTTCTATCCCTTCCCTGCCTTTTGTTTCCTTCCCTTGTTGACCCTACCTCCCCTTCTGTGTACCACCTGCCAGTGACTCATGGTAAGTGGCTTCCCTTATGTGGGAGAAAATATGCTAAATGAAGGGCCCAGTGCTTTAAGCATTGACAGGCTCATCTAACTTTCCCGAAAAACCCCTTTAAGCCAAAACAAACAAAAACGATAAAGACAGAAATCAATGTGATACCAGTAATTGCTGTGAGTTTAAATGCTACTCCTCAGACCCAAGGCCACCCCAGATATCTTCAGTGAGTCACTCTCGGTCACTAAGTGGCCAGTTTACAACTTTGGGTTGAAATTTACTGCCCACATTTTGCATCTGACCATGAAATGTTATGTGCCAGTGACTGAGTTATGTTTCCAGCTCCGCTATAGCCCCAGAGGGAATCCCTTCCAAAAAATCATTTGTCCAGCTTCTCCATAAAACATGATCAGGGGACTTCCATCATCTACCCTGGTGTGATAGAAGTTAAAATGATATGCTGTTTCTGAATTCCAAAACCTATAATTCAGCTTCCAAGTCAGGGTAGACATCCAGAATCATCACCACCATGTGCTTTTATCCCTTCCTTTAAGTCAAACCTTTAAAGTTTCTAAAGGATGTCAAGGTATCAACTATAAATCAGAAATTAACATTTATAGGACTCTCTTTAAATTAAAGGGGTCATTAACTGCTTTTGCCTCTATATCTCAGATCAACAAATGTGTTGTAAAGAACACTGAGAAAGACCAGTAGGTACAATGCAATTTTGAATATGATCCAAGAGGGGAGAAAAAAGATATAAATTGGGGTGTAATATAAAGCAAGGCATTTAGGTGGAACAGTGGATAGAGCACTTGGCTTGGAGTCAGGAAGACTCGAGTCCAAATGTGACCTTAGGCACTTACTGTGTGCCCCTAGGCAAGTCACTTAATCCTGCTTGCCTTAGTTTCCTCATCTGTAAAATGAGCTAGAGGAGGAAATAGCAAACCACTCCAGTATCTTGGCCAATAAAAGCCCAAAAGGGGTCACAAAGAGCTGGACAAAATTGAAATGACCGAGCAACGACAACACAAAACGTCTATACGGTATAACATTGAGCATCCCCATAGTGGATATCCTTTCTCTAGGAAGGGCCCAGTAAACCCAGAAAGAACACATCAGCAGAGCCTTCTCTTTGCCCTGTCCTTGTGGCTTGTCCATGATCGAACAGCTAGAAAGTATTGAGAAGGAAATTTTAAATTTTACATTAATTGACAGGATATGTGTAATACATATACTAATAACTGAATTTTCACAAGTGCTGCCCCTCTGGCTTGAGAGGCAGAGCTCACAATGAAGCTTAAACTATTCAATCAAAACTCTGACAACCCTCACAATCTCCAGACGTTAAGTGAAGTGAATCAAAGATTGTAGAATCTGTGTCTGTCACAGAACTCTGGTTCTGTACCATAGGGGAGGTGGCCACAACCCCCCAAAGACTTGACTCCAGAATTGTTGGATTGAAGAATTTGTGGGCTTCTTGTGGGAAAGCACTAAACACTTGTTTGTAATCCACCTTCCCCCACCCCATCCCCACTTGTGATTTAAATATATATACACATATATATGTAACCTGTGTTTTTATCTCAACTAGGAAAACATTCTTCACTCTGAAACTGATTAATTAAGCTACTTGATTCCTGAAACTCCTGTCCCTAGGCCTACTTTGTGCAGCTCTCAACTCCAATATTCTAACTTCATTATAGGTCCCACTGTACCTACCTAGCCCCCTTCCCCCATGTCCTAATTTCTTCATATATGCCTCACTGCTCACTGGAACAACAGGTGTGTCCCTGAACTCTTAGTTCCCACAGAAACCACAGGTGTGTCCATGTGATGGGAGCCCAGCTACTGCCTCTACCTGGTTACTTCCCCCAGACCCATTCCCACAGAAACAGGTAATCACAAGCCCAAGACAGGACCACAATACCTAACTATCTATCTTGACCAGACAGGACCACAATAGATAGCCAATTGGAGGGCAGCACAACCAGAATGTTTAACCACCGAACCATAGATGGAACCCTCCTCCATTACTTAATCTCTTAACAAACTCCTCCTGCCTTTTTAATTTTAATCATATTCCCATATTCTGTGTAAATTTTGATTGTGTAATCAGCATCTTTATCCTATAAAAATCCATCTTGCTTTCTCTGAAGTTGCTGGTTCCTGTTGGAATTTAACCTGCTTCATGAGAGGTGTCAATCTCAGTAAATGTCTGTACTTGGATTAGAGGCGGTCTGACTGAATTCTTTGAGATGGTTCCATCACAACACGTCATGAAACGCCAACAGTTTTTGGGTGGGCAGAGACCCCACTGCAACACAAAATCTATAAAACTATGCATACCCTTTGACCTAGCAATACCACTACTAGGTCTGAATCCCCCAAAAAAGAAAAACAAAAAGTAAAAAGGACCTATATATACAAAAACATTTATAGCAGCTCTTTTATGATGGCAAAAAATTGGAAATTGAGGGAATGCCCATCAATTGGGGAATACCTGAACAAGTTGTGGTATGTGATTATGATGAAATACTATTGTGCTATAAGAAATGATGAGCAGGCCGCTCTCAGAAAAACCTGGAAAGATGTACATGAGACGACACAAAGCAAAATGTACTATGTACAAAGTAACAGCAATATTGTAAGATGATCAGCTGTGAATGACTTAGCCATTCTCATCAATACAATGATCCAAGACAGCTCTGAAGGACCTTTTTTTTTTGCTTTTTTTTTTGGAGGGAAATTGGGGTTAAATGACTTGCCCAAAGTCACATGGCTAGTAATTGTGTCAAATGTGTGAGGTCGAATTTGAACTTGAGTCCTCCTGACTCCAGGGCCAGTGCTCTATTCACTGTGACACCTAGCTGCCCTCTCTGAAGGACTTATGATAAAAAAAATGCTATCCATCCCCAAAGAAAGAACTTGTTATGTCTAAACACAGATTAAAGCATTTTTTTTACTTTATTTTTCTTGAGGGTTTTTTTTTTGGTCTGTTTTCTTTCACAACATGACTAATATGGAATGTTTTGCATGACTACACATGTACAACCTATATAGAATTGCTTGCTTTCTCAATGGGGGCAAGTGGTGGAGGGGAGGGAGTAAGGAAGAGAATGAGGAACTCAAAAGTTTTAAAAACAAATGTCAAAAATTGCTTTTACCTGTAACTGGGGGAAACTAAAATACTCAATAAATTTAAAAAATAAAGCAAAAAGTGCACAAATGAAAACAAAAGGAATAGACACTGACAAGCAGGGCACCTTATTATACACTTTAAAATTTTTTTCTAAACCTCTCTGCAGCCTTTGACACTGCTGGTCAACCTCCTCCCCTATATACTTTCCTTTCTAGGTTTTCATGCCACTGTTCTCTCCTGGTTCTCCTCCTACCTACATGCCCACTCCTCAGTCTTCTTTGCTGAACTTTCTTCCAGATCATGCCCACTAGCTGGGTGTCCCCAAAGGCTCTGTCTGGAGAGCTCTTCTCTTTATGCAAATGATTACCAGAACTATTTATCTCTAGTCTCTCCTGAGTTCCTAGTCTTACACTGCCAATTGCCTTTTAGATATCTCAAACTATAAGCTCCATAGGAATCTCTAACTCAACATGTCCAAAGCAGAACTCATTAACTTTATTCCTCTCTCCCAAATCCTTCCCTCTTCTGAATTTCCCTAATATTGTCAAGAGGCTCACTATCCTCCCATTCACCCAGGATTGCAACCTTGGTGCCATCCTCGACTCCTCTCTCACACTCACTCCATATTTCAATCTGTTGCAAAGTTCTGTTGTTTTTACTTTCACAACATTTCTTATATAATCCAATCACAACCACCACTCTGGTGTAGGCCCTCATACCTTTGTGCCTGGAATATTGCAACAGCCTGCTGGTGGGTCTCCCTGACTTGTCTCTTCCCAGTCCAATTCATTCTTCACTTAGCTGCCAACATGATTTCTGTAAAGTACAGTCTGTTACTCCCTACTCAGTAAAACTCCAGTGGCTCCCTATCACTTCCAGGATCAAATATAAAATCTTGTTTTTCTTTTAAAGTCCTTCAAAAACTTAGGTCTTCTTATCTTTCTAATCATCTTAAACTTGACTCCTCTCCAATACTTTATGGCCTTCCTTCTTGCTATTCCTAATATACAACATTCAATTTCCATCCAAATTCTCTGCCTTTTCAATGGCTATCCCCTATGCCTAGAATATTTTTCCTCCAGTCTCCCTTTTAGACTGAGCACAAATCTATCTTCTACAGGAAGCCTTTTCCTGGCTCCTCTTAAAAATCTTGTATGTACAAAGTTGTATTGTGTTATCTCCCCCATTAGACTGTGGATTCCTTAAGGGCAGAGGCCATGCTTTAGTTTTGGGGGTTTCTTGGTCTCCCCAACACTTAGCACAGTAGCACTTAATGCTTATTGACTGACGATTATTCTTCCCCATTTTTTTTTAAACAAGCATGGTTGTGTGCTCTCCAGGAGATTTCTCTATATGCACTTAAGATCTGGAAAGGAACAGGAAATAGTATTGGGTAAAAGAGATGGTGATGATTGTCTCCACAAAGGAACACTTTGTCTCTTTTCATTTTTCCTTTATTCTACATGCAAAAGCTCTACACTATAGCACACATAAGTGAATGAAACTATCTGTGCTATGGTTTAGGATTCTCCTAAAAAATGGGAGAAACCAAGTCTGACATACACACACACACACACACACACACATAAATGTATACATACTCATTCATACATATACACACATATGTATGAATATATGTATGTCTGTATGTGTATGTATACAATTATGTTTAGTATTTTAATATTTGACCAATATTTCCTTTAATACCCTATATTAAAATGGAACTCTTCTACTTCCAGGGGTTAAAAAAAAGATCACTCTCAAGTAAAGTGTACTAAAGCATAAGATATATTGGGAGTGAGAATTGTCACCTGAGCTTGTTCAGAGTAGTAAGTCCTGCTGAGAACTGAGTAGCTAGAGTGAATGCCTTAACAACCGAGATGGAGAATTATTTCACAACTAACTTGGATACTTCTCTCTGAGATAATATAAGCTCCCTTGGGCTTATTAACTCAATAACAACTGTAGAGCTGTACAGATAAAGGAGGCAACATGATGTAATGGGAATGTAAATTTTAAAGATCTTCCCTGCCCCTAGGCTAAAGTGCACCTGGAGCCTGGGGTGGGAGGCTTGTTTTTCAGTAGATACTTTTTGATTGGCCAGTGGATCCAAAAGGTTGTTACATTCTCTGAGCCAGGAGAAGGCTATATAAGCCCTGATGTGTAGCTTTGTTTTGGGGCTCACTTTGAGAAGTGTTCCGTGATTTGATATGGATTCTGGGAAGCCGTTGTCCTGAGCCCCCCAGCTTTGAAAAAACCCAGATGTTGAAACCCAGATGTTGACTGGGTATGGATGTAATGGTTGGACAGTTTGAAATCTGTCTACTAGATCTGTTTCTGTCTTGATAATTCTGTCTGTGTACTTTGAAGTTCGGGGTGCTGACCTTTTCCCCTGAACAAGGTAAACGATATATGTCTGACTGATTAAAGTAAGCTTGTTAACCCATTTTGAGTTGCTGTCCTTTATCAAAGCAGATCCATGTGGTGGCAGCAAACCCTGAGGACGCTTGGGGTGCTTGCTGCTACACATGACCAAAGTTACATGTTCAAGGAACAGTTTTTGGTGCTAGGTAAAGACAAAAATGAAACAATCCAGTGCTTGCTATCACATGGAATTGTTTAATAAATGCTTGAATTGCCTTGTCCACAAGGAACTTAAACATTAAAGGAGGAAGACTGTCATCTAGCACTTTGGGTTGATAACTTTATGGAGAATTGTTGATAAAACACAGATAAAAATTACATGAGCTGAAAACATGTAGATATGCATTCATGGAGGGAGTATCAGTAGCGTGTTGGAGTTCATGACAGCCAATTGTTAAATTTTCAACGTAAGCATTTATACATCTGCAACCAGCAAAGTCTACTAATCAGGGCTTGATTTATATTGCTTGGCTTAGACTTAAGAAAGAGATGGAGATCGGGGTGGCTAGGTGGTGCAGTGAATAGAGCACTGGCCCTGGAGTCAGGAGGACCTGAGTTTAAATCCGGCCACAGACACTTAACACACACACACACACACACACACACACACACACACACACACACACAAACTAGCCATGTGACCTTGGGCAAGTCACTTAACCCCAAATGCCCTACCTTCTCCCCTCCAAAAAAAAAAAAGAAAGATGGAGAAAATGTTAATAATGCAGATTAAACTTAAAAGTGTGTCAAACATCCATTTTGGCAGGGGATGGGAGAGAGCACATTTTTAAACATTTCCCACCATACCACTGGCTGATAAACTACACCAATGAAATTGCAACATCCACCAACATACCAAAAGAGTGAATTATGGCTCCTCTCATGACAAAGATGCCCAAAATTTATACTTGGAAGAGAAGAGTCCTCAAGATTCAAATAACTTCAAAGCTGAGCTATGATTTCATATATTTATATCATATTCCATACTAACAGTCCCCCCACTTCTTTGGCAGGAGAGAGGAGGTCTGTTTCCTCATCTGTTTTCTAGGACTCACATTACTCAAAGTTCAACTTCATTTTATATATATGATCTTATTTACATTGTTTAGTCATGCAGTTTAGTTTTCTTAGTTCTACTAATTTTAGCTTAAGTGACGTATATAAAGCACTTTCTCAGCCCTAAAGCTCTATGTAAATGTCAGGAGATATTGTTTGTTATCTAATTTACCATCCTGTTACTCTTTTATGTTTTGTGTTCTGCAAACTTTTGTGAAGGTGGATAAAATGGTGGGTTTTTTATAAATGAATAAGAGGCTGGAGATGTAATTTCATGTTTTATAAGTTCACTGAAAGCATTTTCAGGAGAACCCCAGTAGCAGATAAGACAATGGGGATAATATGTACCTCATCATGTTCCCACACTGTTTTGATTTCTTCTGCTGAATGTCTCTATTTTGAAAATGTTTAATTCCACATAGTTTGGAGAGTAAGAGAATCAGCATGATGACAGCTATTAAAAATGTTCTTCAATTTTTATTTCCATTTTTCAACCACCACTTCCCTAAATAATCTGCATTGACCAATAAGTCTGGGCACCTTAAGGAGCCTCTCAAATATTTTTTGGTAGCAGTTGACTTGGTCTTGAATTATCTATCACCAAGTTTTCTGCTTCCATAAACAACTCAGCATAACTTCAATTATTTATTTTTCATTTTTGTCAACTTATTGGTGGTCTACTTAACATGGACGTAACCGAGAGAAGGTCTTTTGATTCTACTATTTATCATTATTATTAATATTAACGTTCATCTCATTCTTCTTACCTTTTTTAAATGGAATTCAGATTGAACTGGTCCTGGGACAAATCAATATCTTGCTATTATTATTTTATGTTAAATATTCTATGAATTGTTGAACAAGTAGGTAAAATAACACCTTTCTTTAATTGAATAAAAGCATTCAGGTGTAAACTGTAGGCTTACTATGAGCAACCTTCAAATATAAGGTATTATTAAGCTTATTCTTATCTTCCCTATTATTACATATTGCTGCTATTGTAATTATTTGCCTTCTCGTCTTTTTTGATAGGGTTGTCAAAAGTAGATTTTTGAGAGCTAAGTATCTCCTGCTGGGAGTTGATTTAACTAACTCCATTTTGTTCTATATTTGTCATTTTACTACGTACTGCCTTACTACATAGTACAGGCTGGTTTCCTTGAATGTCTCCTTTCTGTCTCCAATTGCTATAAAAGGTTTTATTTTGCAAAGAATATCTTTGATGGCTCAAGGAAATGTCTGTCAGGTGATATATAGTTTTCTTTGATAGCTAGGCTAACAAGGACACATTCCTTCTTTTGTAACAAATGGTAAATATCCTCTTTTATCATAACAAATATACATTCCCTCTGTACCTGACCAAAGAACACATCTCCTCCTTGCCTCACCTAAGGAATGGTGAATGAGAGACTGCCAAACTGAAACAGACACACATGTCCATAATTTACTGATGGAGGATGTCACACTGAGTGAATAAACGGCAGTTTTTTTCTGTATCTGTTTCCTGGGCTGCCTTATTAGCAGTGAGGTCAATACTCAGAGAGCATTCATGCAACAGAATTCATAAAGAAATGGTAACGGGACAAGCCGTCTCCCTATTCCTTCTATTTTCAGTGTTCTAAGGACTACTGAACAGGTGGATACAACAATGGCTTTTTCTAGTCGAACAAAAGTGTCAGGATACAAGCGCATACTCTGAAGGCTCACTAACATCATTTTAGTACAACTCTAATAGGACAACAGGGATGGTATGGACCTCAAACTACGTAGACTTATTACAAGGAGGGATTGCTTCATTTTTTAATTTTTTTTTAGTTTATGGAATAAAACAAGCATTTCCATATCATAGTACAATAAAAAAAAGATGGTTGCACGTTGCCCTACCTTCCCCCCCTCCAAAAAGAAGCAAAAAGAAAAAAAAGAAAAAGACCTCATTTGTCCAAGGTCACTATCTCATTATAGTCCCATGTTCTTTCCACTGTTTACCTATGTTTTGTTTTTGTGTTTGTTTCTCAAATCAACTAAATACAACAAAAAGGAGGTACAAATTACCCCCCTTTCTGTTGTGCTAAGAAGATAGGTTATTAGAAGGATAACAGTTCTTTATAGCAAAGAGACTGAGGAAAAGTGCTTCAAGATTCAATTGCATTCAGAACAATTCAAGCTGCATTAAGCACCTGCCTTGTAAAGTCCCCATTCTGGATGTTGGGTATACAAAGACAAAAAGAAAAATAGTCTCTGTGCTCAAGAGCTTGTGTTTAACTGAGAATGGGCAGGGAGAGAAACAATGCACACGAAAATAAATGTGATATAAAACCTGTAGGAAAAGGTAAAGAATTCTAATATACCAATCCCCTTGACTTAACAATAAGTTTTGACCAAAATATAAAACCTGGAGATATACTTGCCCTCTCCATAGAACTCCCTGTTAATGAGTGACCACCCCTTAAGTTTTTTCTCCATTGTGTGATATCTGATAATTGAAAATGATGAGAATTAGTTATAAGACTGGGATCCTAAATTGCAGGAAATTCAGGAAAACTATCTCCAGTATGCTGGAGGAAGGGAGACAAGAAAAGGGAGACACTCCAAAACTAAAAATGGTCAAATCCAGGAGAGGACAAATGAGATCATGGTAACCTCAATCCAAATCATGAAAAGACAAAAAAAAAATTGTTTTGACATGAAAAACCACAGTCTGTGAGGACCATGGTGCTGCTCAAAAAGAGAATGACAATATTTCTATTACTGAAGAGAATGTCTTCCACTTTCACATGCTTTGGCAGAATCTTTATGACCTAAGGCAGAAGTAATAGAAGTGTACTTACCAAAGTTATAACTAGGAAGAAGAGCTCACCCAAGCTCACCATTTGGTAGCTTTCAATTTTAATTAATAATTCTTGCTAACTAGGTGCTAACCTCTGCTGGTTTGGGTTTTTTGGTTTTTGTTTTTTTGGCTTTTTTTGGAGGGGGAAGGCAGGGAAATTGGGGTTAAGTGACTTGCCCAAGGTCACACAGCTAGTAAGTGTTAAGCGTCTGAGGTAGGATTTGAACTCAGGTCCTCCTGACTCCAGGGCCAGTGCTCTATTCACTGCACATCTAGCTGCCCCTAAGCTCTGCTATTTTGTGGAAGGAGTGCAAGTATTGTCAGGGTCCTCTAACTTAAGCACCCTGGGACAAAGCCTAAGTGACCCTGTTGTAGTTACAACTCTGCATATCAGGATATTTTTCAAAATGTCAACTAAATGAAGGTTACACTGTGAAAAGTTATTAGTTATGAAAATAAAGTTAGTTGTACCAGAAAACTAAGATGTGTTTGGAAGTCTTGAGAAGGATGGGAAGGAAAGAAATTGGGTTAAATTTAGAGGAGATCAGAAAGGGGCATTGATCTGTGCCCCTGGTTGGGAAGAAGGGGCCAAATGGAAGATTTAACTGTGCTGGGGCAGCAAAAGCTCCAAGTCCTAGAAGATGAGACATAGGCTCCTTTGGCCAAGCAGCTCTTTGAATTTTCCATGGCATCTTTGAGTCAATTAGGTGTTCATCTTCTGATGTGTAATTTATCACATTTTTTAGTTCAGTTGGAAAGCAAAGGTCAGCCTGCAGATCATTAGATCTAGCTCCATGCCATATTTTCCCTACAGAGAAGTTTGTTGTGCTAGGAAGCAATGGAAAATAGAAGCAAAAAGGGCCCACCACAAGTCTGTGATTGCCTGGGAGAATTCAGACAGCAAATAATTTCTTTTCTCCCTTAAGGGAAATATGGACATGGCTATATGAGACCATATAGTCTCAGATATTTGTTGTTGGTGTCAGAAATTTCTGTTGGGTCCTCAGAGCTTCATGGGTTAGGATAGGAGATTAAAATCTCTGTTCAAACAAGTCTAATGAATGCACTGGAAACTCCTGCCTCCTAACTTTTTTGTCTGTTAGTTCTGAAACCTCTTTACTTCCCTGTGAAATGAAATCTTATATCGATTCTGATTTCTCTCATGTTGAAAATAGCAGTACACAGAACTAGTTGGTGTATGCACAGATTTATCCAACCTGTTATAATTTACCCAACAGAGGGATTTAGATGTATGGAGATGAATACCGACCTCTTCTAAAGTGTTTGACACCATCCGTGCTCTGCTTAAATGGCTGTAATTTACCCCAGTCCCTATTTACACTGAAAGCTAGGATCTGAATTGGGAAATGTCTGTTTCTACCAAGTTGGAAGTAATTCTGATGTGACAATATATTGTTATGGCCTGGATATGATGCCAAGGTCATCCACTGCAACCTGGGCCATTGTCAATTGTCCTGAGATCTGTCTTGGCAATAGACTTCAATGATTCAGGAAGAGAGGCTGCCAGCTCCGATTCACAGACAATTCACCCCTTGGATGTTATCGGTCCTCTTCAAAAACAAACAAACAGCAGCCTCAGAAGGGGAAGTTAGAGATGTCTCCAGAGAAGGATCTCTCAGTCACTCAACCAAAGGTAACTTCGGCACCTGCCACAAAGGCCTAGTACATTTCAAGCATCCCTCTGTAATGCCTTCCTCTTCTACCCACCACTACAAACCTCTCCCTTTGCTCTTTCTGACTGAAATCTCTTTAAAAAGGAGTCCATGATTGAGTACCAAAGAAAAACCTGGACCATCATTCAGGAGAGATGTGAGTTTGAATCTGGTCTGACACTTAGTAGCTACGTGACCATGGGAAATTCATTTAAACTCTCTGAGCTTTAGTTTACTCATCAATGGGATATCCATTCCATTATTCTCAAGTTTATAGGGCCTTTGCAGGATCAAATGAGATGAATTATGTTGTTTACTGGCCTTAAACCCAAGGGTGTTAGAGTTGCTGACTCAGAGAGTTGATTGTTAAATTTCATTGTGAGCTTTAATACCTTGGAAATCACAAGCCACAAATTAGGGCTTTATTTATTGTTCTGCTTATTAGAGGAAGAAAATAATGGAAGAAATCTTAATAATGAAGATTAAACTTAAGTGTTATGAGTACATTTTTTTGAGAGCTAGTTGTTAACATTTACCAGAATATGTCTACCTAAAACTCACATAAACGTCAGCAATAAGGAGAAAATTTGCCTTTCGTTCTACAATAAAATACTTAAATACAAATGCCTGATTGTAGTTTTGTGGATAAAAAATGGTAACCAGTTTTAGGGTGTTGATTAAACATAATTAATCCACAAGTGTAACCAACTGCTTTCCTTAGGTCAACAGTGTGTTAGGGGGAAGGGAGAGAACATTGATAAGGGAACTACTATGTGCCTGAAAATAGTTTCATTCCTACAACCCTGAGAGGTGGGTACTATTTTTGTCTCCACTTTACAGTAGAGGAAACTAAGACAGACTTGCCCAGGGTCACACAAGTAGTATCTGAGGCTGAATTTTAACTCAGGTCTTGCTGACTCCAGGCCCAGCACTATCGACTACACCACCTAGTCGCCTTTGGACCTTATAGAGTCCAGCATTGATTTCATAAGTGAATCAAAGAAATTTTGTTCATTTCAACATCGAGATGTTGAAGAAAATGTGAAGGGATTAAGCACCTTAAGGAGGGAGAAATTTTGCCACCAAGGGAAGGAAAAGGCAGGTGACCCACAGAGTGAGCTTTGAACACTTCAGAGCTTTCCCTGGAGTTGTCCTGAACACCTTCACTGAGTCAAAGACAAGGAGAAGAGGCACACTGATGTTATTTTCATTGTGCAGTCACATGCAGGCAGCTATGCTCTATGTGATTGGTGAAGATGTCAGGGCTGGGTTTCACCCCAGAGATTTCACAGAAGGGTGTGCTTCTCCTCTTCACCACTAGATGGCCTTATTTGACATGTTGTCCAGACACTGATTTGTATTGAACACCAACACCATATTCCTTGAAAACTTTTAAATTACTAACTCTAGGTCATGATTCTTTTCTCTTTCCAGTTCTAGTCAGGTAAGAGCAATTTAAAATGTTAGTCTGTCATAGACATAAATTTTACAAAATGTCCCTCAACTCAGTTTGAGGTTGGAGGCAGAAGGAGTAAACCCCTCTAAAATTCATTTTATTTCTCTTACTTTACTCTTATTTTATTTCTTTTATTTCATCTTGTTGGTACAAGCATTTGGTTTTTTTTTTTCAAGCTTTTTTATTTACATGTTGTATTGTAATTTTCTAGTTGTCAAGCCATCCTTTTTGCCTGGTATAAAAACCCTGTTTGTTCATGATGAATAATTTTAAAAATATATTGCTGCATTTTGTTAGCTAATATTTCATCATTAATAACAGCTGGCATTTATATAGTACTCTTAGGCTTACAGAGCAAATAACTGTTGAGGGCTATTATCCCCATTTTAGAGATGAAGAACCTGAGGCTGAGACATTGTTTTTGCACCTAAAAGTTCCATTATGGAAAATGGTCTAAAATTTTTAGTGTTCTTTGCTAGATTCAAAAACCAATAACATAAAAGATATCAGCCATCCATATTTCTCTATATTTGTAAACTAGAAAAAAATTTAACTATTAATTCATCTGTGACATCTGTGGTATTTCTTCTGTCACCTTTTGATAATTTGCCTTATTTCTTCTTCAAGATTGGCCTGTTTACATTATTTTGCGTAGGTATGGGTCATTTTAGAAAACAAATTTTGTTGCTATCTTTTGTTTGTATATAGCCTTCTAATTGGTCTCCCTGCCTCATCTCTCCCTACTCTAATCCATCCTATTCCACTCAACTGTCATGGCAATTTTTCTAAAGTATAGGTCATGTCACCCCCTACTCTATATTCCAGCAGCTGCCCATTACCTCCAGAATTAAGTGTAAATATTCTGGCCTATTTCACTTCGTATCATTTCATATATCTTCCCAGGCGTTTCTGTATTCATTATAGTCATCATTTCTTACAAATTAGTAATATTCTATTATTACATCCATATTTCACAACTTATTTAGCTATTCCTCCATCTGTGGGCATGGATTTTTTAAAAATAATTTTTGTTACTACAAAAGAAATGCTACTGTAAGTAGTTTGATGAGGTGGAATTTGAATTCAGCTCCTCCTGACTCCAGGGCTGGCACTCTATCCACTAGCTGCCCCCCATTTGGGCTCTACTGTGATCTATGATGTAAAATGTTGGTTTAAACCTGATTTCTGGCAACCAACTTCCAAGAAATTCTTAACAGGGAGTTTTTTTCCTAGGTAACATGTTTTGAAGTTTATTAAACACTGAGTTATCAAATTCAATTATGCCTGATTCTTACTTATCTAATGATTTGCATTCTAATACTAATCTGTTTTATTTAAATTCTCTAGTTAGCCTATAAGCATGTAGTATCTCTTATTATATTCTTAACTTCTCTTTGTTATTCTACATTTACCATTTACATATAATTTTGCTGCTGTGCCATTTTCTCTCCTTTTCTATCAATTTTACTGGAGTTTTTTTTAAACAAAATCTTATTCCTCCCCCATTTTTATTCTGTTCATACATGTATAAACAGAACTTTATAACTTTAATAATCTCTACTTTTTTTCTTTTGTGTAGATTTTTATTCATTTTAAACTTTAAATTTTAAATATAAAACAAGAAAAGAAAAATATTTCCATGTACAAAGTAGAACATAAGAGAGTATTCAATATAAAACAATAAATTTCCATTTCAATAAAACCTATGTGATAAATACTACACGTTGTTTTCAGAGCTACTCAGCTTTCCTTTGCTTCCTTCTAGGTTTTCCCTTTGTTCTATGCTGTGGACTTTTTGCCTTTTTTCTCCCTCCCTCTCCTGCTCCCCTCTTCCCCAGAATGCTACAATTAAATGTGGATACATACACATTGTGTTGTGTTTGTCCTTCGTTCTCAAAGAAGAACTTGACATCTTTGATTTGAGTGAGGGAGGGCTGGGCAAGATCCCCAGACTCACTTTCTCCTCCAGAGCCATCTGGGTCCAGTGGGCAGATATTCATCAGGATGACTAAGGGTGGCCCAGGATGCAATGGCCCTGGCCCTTTTAGGCCATTCAGTGAATAGGCCTCTTAAAGAAGTGAGTCAAGGGATGGCCCCTTAAAAAAATAGATAAATAAATAAATTGGGAGGGGAAGACCCTCAGCGCTGCTGGCCAAAAGAAACAGTTACTATTTGCATTCACTCTGAGCCAGGAGGGTCCAAAAAATAGCCATTTAGCTATGCTTGGGCAGGGACCATTTGTTGTCCGGTCTATGAGCTCCAGAGTAAAATGGATTTACGGGTTGGTCTTTTGAGAAAGAGCTCTAGCCAGTGAATCCCAAGTTAACTAGGCAGCATTCAGTCATCAAAATTTACTTTCCTTTCCTTAGAAACATATACACAATTGATACCAATATCTGAGTATCAAAAGAGGTTTCTTGAGGGGAAGTTCAGAGGAATCAAACACTCCAGGCTAGAAGTGAACTCCGCCCTTCCTTAGGAAGGGGGAGCAGAGTATACAAAAATAGGAAAAGCTTCAACATACTATTAGTTCAACTCAACACCTCCCTTCATTATCTTTGTCTTATCTTTGTCTGAAGGTCTCTCAAGGCCATTGTCTCCTTCTGATTGGTCAGGTCCACCTGCTGCCTGCTAACTCCTCCTATCTTACTTTAGTAATGTCTAGCAATTCTATGGAAACTTAACTCCATACTGTTTTTCACAATTTATTATCAGTAGTTTTTACTTTAGTAATTTTTAGCAGCTCTGTGGAAACTTACCTCTTTGCTATCTCTCACACTTTGGAGAGGCAGAAGCAGAAAAACACATCTCTCTAAATATACATACACACATACACATATATACATATACACATATACATACATGTAAGGCCATACTATACATATTTTTATTTGTCATTTCTTTCTCTGAAGGTGGTCTTCATCTCCTTTATAGGTCTGAGTCTTAAATCAACTAGCTCAACATTACTTATAGTAGTATTCCAACACAATCATATCCTATCTGAGATATTGTCTATGAAAGTTTCCCCCCAATTTTCTGCTTTCCTTCTATTTTTGGCTACATTGGTTTTATTCATAGGAGAAAATTTTTATTTAAAATAATCAACGTTATTCATTTTACACTTCATCAATGCTCTCTCTTGCCTTATAAGATAGTTTAAGGTCTGGTACTGCTGAATCTCCTTCCTTTACATTTTTTCCCTTTAGTTTCTTTTAAATTCTTGACCTTTTGTTCTTCTAATAATCTCTACTTCATAAAATTTATTTTGTTCCTTTTCTGGTATCTTTTTTTTGGATAAAAATCTTTATTAATTTGTTTGTTTACTTTTAGTTTACAAGATTCAGTTCTACATTCCCTTGAGTTTCAAATTTTCTCCCCCACCCTCTCCCTCCACCCCCCTCAACCTGCCAACATGGCAGCATGTAATCAAGTATAGAATCTGCAAATAATTTCACATTAGACATTAGTCAGGTTGTGAAGAAGGAATATAACCGATGGGATGAACAATTGGAAAGAGGAAGCAAAGCCAAGCAAGAAAAAGAAAGAGAGTGAGTATTTTGCTTCAGTCTGCATTCAAACTCTGTTCTCTTTAGTTCTTTCTAGTTCATTCTCTGAATGTAGACGTCTTCTTCCATCGTGGGTCTTTTGGAGTTGTCTTATAGCCTTGCATTGCTGAGAAGAGTTCAGTCTATCAAAGTTGGTTGTTACACATATGTTGTGTCTGTAATTGTGTACAGGTTTCTCTCTCACTCAGCGTTATTTTATATAAGTCTCTCCAGGTAAATATGAAGTCCATCTGCTCCTCATTTCTTATAGCACAATAATATTCCATTACATTCATATACCACAACTTGTTCAGCCATTCTCCAACTTATGGGCATCCCCTTGATTTCTAGTTCTTTGCCACAACAAAAAGAGCTGCTATAAATATTTTTGTACATACAGGTCTTCCTCCCACTTTTATGATCTCTTTGGGATACAACC
Organism: Petaurus breviceps papuanus; assembly: GCF_028583685.1. Lineage (NCBI taxonomy): Eukaryota > Metazoa > Chordata > Mammalia > Diprotodontia > Petauridae > Petaurus > Petaurus breviceps. The sequence continues at coordinate 2,803,775 of NW_027187348.1, forward strand.
CTAGAAGTGGTATCGCTGGGTCAAAGGGTATGTACTTATTTATAGACCTTTGGGCATAGTTCCATATTGCTCTCCAGAATACTTGAATCAGTTCACAACTCCACCAACAATGCATGAGTGTTCCAATTTTCCCACAACTTCTCCAGCATTTGTCATTTTCCTGTTTTACCATCATAGCCAATCTGACCAGTGAGATGTGGTACCTCTGAGTTGTTTTAATTTGCATTTCTCTAATCAATAGTGATATAGAACATTTTTTTCATATGTTTATAGATATCTTTAATTTCTTCCTCTGAAAACTGCTTGTTCATATCCTTTGACGATTTATCAATTGGGGAATAACTTGTATTCTTATAGATTTCACTCAATTCTCTGTATATTTTAGAAATGAGGCCTTTATCAGAGACACTGGTTGTAAAAATTCTTTCCCAATTTCCTACTTCACTTTTAATCTTGGTTACATTGACATTGTATGGAAACTTTTCAATTTAATGTAATTAAAATTATCCATTTTGCATTGTATAATGCTCTCTAACTCTTGTTTGGTCATAAAGTCCTCCCTTCTCCATAAGTCTGACAGGTAAACTATTCCTTGCTTTCCCAGATTGCTTACAGTATCAGCTTTTCTACCAAGATTGTGCACCCATTTAAACTTGATTTTGCTATATGGTGTTAGATAATGGTCTATGCCCAGTTTCTGCCATACTATATTCCAGTTTTCCCAGCAGTTTTTGTCAAATAGTGAGTTCTCATCCCCAAAACTGGCATCTTTGGGTTTATCAAACAGTAAATTAAGATAGTCACTGGCTACTGAGTCTCATTTACTCAATCTATTCGATTGACCCACTACTCTATTCCTCAGCCAGTACCAAGAAGTTTTGATGACTGCTGCTTTGTAATAACAGATGAAAATCTGGTATGGCTAGGCCACCTTCCCTAGCATTTCTTTTCATTAATTCTCTTAATATTCTGGACCTTTTGTTCTTCCAAATAATTTTGTTACTATTTTTTCTAGCTCTATAAAATAATTTTTTGGTAGATTGATTGGTATGGCACTAAATATGTAATTTAATTTAGGTAAAATTGTCATTTTTATTCTATTAGCTCAACCCAGCCATGGGCAATTGATGTTTTTACAATTAGTTAGATCTGACTTTGTGTGAGAAGTGTTTTGTACTTGTGTTCATATAGATCCTGGGTTTGTTTTGGAAGGTAGATTTCCAAACATTTTATAATGTCTTCTTTTTTCAAATGCTTTATTAACTTCTGATTTACATCATTCATTTCTGCCAGACTTTGAGTTACAAATTTTCTTCCAGTTTTTCCCCTACCCATGACCCAAAATAGAAGTCCCACAGAATATCCCCTCTTCCAATCTGCTCTCTCCCATATTTTTTCCCATGCCCCTTTTGACTTTTCCAGGGGATCTCTATGCCCCAGTGCCTATATATCTTATTTCCCAATCATGTAATTGGGAAATAGTATTAATAATAGTGTGTGTGTGTGTATATATATATATATATATATTTGAATATTTGATTTTAAAACTTTGAATTCCAGATTCATTCCCTTCCTCCCTTGTCACCTGTCCTTACTGGGAAGATAAGCATTTCAGTATAGCTTGTACACGGGTGGCTAATGCATGTTCTTTTTTCTAGCTTTTTCAGTTGCACGCCCAGTTTATTGACCTCCATTTTCTCTATTTTATTTTATTTATGTATGCATGCATTCAGGGATATAAAACCTCCCCTGAGAACTGCTTTTTCTGAGTCCCACAAGTTTTGGTATGTTGTCTCATTATTGTCATTCTCTTGAATGAAGTTACTGATTGTTTCTTATAATTTCTTATTTGACCCACTCATTCTTTAGGATTAAGTTATTTAGTTTCCAATTGGTTTTTAGTCTATTCTTCCATGGCCCTTTATTACATATAATTTTTTATTGCATCATGATCTGAGAAGGATGAATTTAATATTTATGCCTTTCTGCACTGAATTGCAAGGTTTTTATGCCCTAGTACATGGTCAGTTTTTGTATGTGCCATGTACCGCTGAGAAGAAAGTATATTCCTTTTTATCCCTATTCAGTTTTCTCCAAAGGTCTACCATACCTATCTTCTCTAAGATTCTATTTACCTCCTTAACTTCTTTCTTGTTTATTTTGAGGTTAGATTTGTCGAGTTCAGAGAGGGGGGAGATTGAGGGCCCCCACTAGTATAGTTTTGCTATCTAATTTCTTTCTCGAATTCCCTTAACTTCTCTAGGAATTTGGATGCTATACCACTTGGTGCATATGTGTTAAGTAATGATATCGCTTCATTCTTGATGGTGCCTTTTAGCAGGATATAGTTTCCTTCCTTATTTCTTTTAATTAGATCTATTTTTGCTTTTGCTTTTTCTGAGATAAGGATTGCTACCCCTGCTTTTTCTACTTTGGGTAAAGGATAATATATTTTACTCTAGCCTTTTACCTTTAGTCTGTGTGTATCCCCCTGTTTCAGATGTGTTTCTTGTAAACAGCATATTGTAGGATTATGGTTTTTAATCCATTGTGCTATCCACCTCCATTTTATGGGAGAGTTCATCCCACTGACATTCACAGTTATGATTACTACCTGTGTCTTTCCTTCCATGCTATTCCTTCCCCTGCTTGTGCTTCTATTTTTCCCCTTCTCCCTTCCCCTCCTTAAGAGTTTTCCTTTCGACCTCAGCCTGCCTCAGTGTTCCCTCTTATCAGCCCCCCTTCCTTTTCCTAGCCTTCCCTCTTACAACTTCTTCTCTCCCTTCTATCTATATCCCTTTTCTTAGCCCTTCCCCCCTCCTGCTGCATGTAGGGTATGATAGATTTTTATGCTTAATATAGTATGTTATTTCTTCCTTGAACCAAGATTGATGAGAATAGATCTCATGCAATGCTCCTCTCCCTCCCCTCTTTCCCTCTATTATAATAGGTTTTATGTCTCTTCTCAATAGAGTCCTATATTTAACTGATTATGTTATTCCCTCCTTACACCAAGACTAATGAGAATGAAGTTCCTATAATGTTCATCTCCCTCTCCTCTTCCTCCCTAATGTAATATGTTTTTATACCTCTTTGTGTGGCATAATTTACCCTTTTCTCCTTTGTTCTTTCGTCTCCTTCCATAGTGGTCCCTTTGCACACCTTAATAAGGTTTTTTATCATCAATTTGTTTAATTTGTAACCCCCCCCATTTATCTATATCCCTTTTAAATGTTGCAATAAGTATACAATTCTCAATATTACCAGATATCAGCTTCCCATATAGGGATGTAAACGGTTGTTCTTATTAAATAGCAAGTTATGTGTCTCTGTGTTTTTTTCCTTATTTATCTTTCTATGTCTCTCTTGAGTCTTGTAAATGGGGATTAAATTTTCCACTGAGCTCTGGCTTTTTCATCAGGAAGGTCTGGAAATACCTTACATCATTGAATGACCATCTCCTTGACTGAAAGATTATGCTCAGTTTCACTGGATAGCTGATGCTTGGTTGTAACCCAAGCTCTTTTGCCTTGCAAAATATCATATTCCAGTCCCTCTGATCTTTCAATGTAGAAGCTGCCAGATCCTGTGCAATCCTCACTGTAGTTCCACCATATTTGAATTGTTTCTTTCTGGCTGCTTGCAGTATTTTCTCCTTTACCTGATAGTTCTGGAATTTGGCTACGACATTTCACAGAGTTTTCAATTTGGGATCCCTTTCAGGAGGTGTCTGGTGGATTCTCTCAATTTCTATTTTACCCTCTCGTTCTAGGATCTCAGGGCAGTTTTCCTTGATAAGTTCTTAGAAGATGTTGTCCAGGCTCTTTTTTTCAACATGACTTTCTGGTAGACCAATAATTCTTAGATTATCTCTCCTGGATCTGTTTTCCAGATCAGTTATTTTGCCATTGAGATATTTTGCCTCTTTTTCTAATTTTTCATTCTTGACCTTTTGTTTGACTGATTCTTGGTGCCTCATAGGGTCATTAGCTTCAATTTGGTCGATTCTAATTTTTAGCGAATTATTTTCCTCAGTTTTTGAAGCTCCTTTTCCTTATGTTTTTCCATTTCACACATTTTTCTTTTTAAGGGGCTGTTTTCTTCATTGTAATGTTTTTCTAATTTTGCAATTTTGATTTTAAAAGAATTATTCATTTTAACTTCTACCTCTCTAATTTGTTTTTCAAAGTTCTTCTTGAGCTATTCTAAAAACACTTTCTGTGCTTGAGACCAGTTTGTATTGCCTGTTGAGGCTTCAGCTGTGGGTGTGCAGTCAATGCTGTCTTCTTCTGAATTTGGTTCCTCCCTCTTACAATAATAGGATTCTAGAGTCTTTTGTCTTTGCGATCTGTTTTTAACCCATTTTGAGGCAAGGCCTTAGCCATGCCCTTCCTTTAGTCCTCCCAGGCCTTCACTCTTTTAAAATTTTGCTCTGGGGCAATGATTTCTGTGTTTTCAGGGTCAGAGGAGGATGGAAGCAGCTGGGGTTCACTCTCCCATCCTGATCCCTAGAAGTTCAGATAGGTGTTTTTAAATTTCTAAATATTTAATTTTTAAATTTCTAGGCTGTGAGTTGATAACCCCAGGTATAGCTGCTGCCCTACATTTGTATCTTACCCAGCTCGGACACCTCTCAGCCCTAGGGGTGATGGGCCTGGGAATGGTGCTTGCAGTTGGTGGATCAACTTGCCCAATACGGGTCTCAGCTATGTGTGCTGAGCTGCCTCTTTTCTGGTATCTTTCACTGAAAGCCTAGTTTGTTTTTTCTTTCATTTTATTAATGTAGCTACTTAATGTTTTAAATTTGTCTCTAAGAAGTGCTTTAGCTAAATCCCATAGATTTTCATGTGTGGTCTTTCTGTCATTGGTCAAAAATCATGCTTATAATTATTGTTTTTCAATTTCTTTAAACAAAAGTTGTCTTTTTTTGTTTATTTTGTGTCGTTGTATAACTTTTCCTCATATTTATTCATATTTTATTAGAAAAAGCATGTACAATCTCCTGACTATGAATTTATGGAGCTTTTCGATGACTTAGTGTGATAATAAATTTTTGTTTGTGTTATATGTATACTCAAAAAGAATATCTATTCCCTGCATCTTTCATTTAGTTCTCATCATAAAGCTTCTAATTCCAACTTCTTTAATAAGTAGTCCTGATTTTTTTTATTTATAATTAATGTTTTATGAATCTAACTTTGGGATTATTGTGTGCACATCAATTGAAAGTTACTATACAACTGATACTTTTTGTTATCCTTTCACCATTATGAAATGCTAATTTATTTCTCTTTCAGTATTTTCTAATTTGAACACCCCTTTATCAGCAGAAGGTAAAATGATGCAGGTTAAAAAAAAACTTTCAGTTTATATACATGACATAAAATGTTTTAGGCCATTGTTTTAATCAGGTCTTGGGTTCCAAGGAATAGAAATAACATTTCACACACAGTTGTTCTTTCTGTGGGGTTTATGGATAGTATACAAACCACTTCAGTGGGTATACTCATTTATTTAAAAGTTGTATAAGGGTATAGATTTGTATAAATGGTATATATTTGTACCCCCAACTTTCTGCCATCAATGCCCTTGTTTGGATTGGTTTGGGGGAAAGAAGCTTAATGTTTAACTATAATTCAAACAACTGTCTCTATCCTTGCAATAAGCCAGTTCTGAATGTTTAGGACCATGCAATTTTATACTGAAGTAAGCAAAGAGACCTGGGAGTCTTCTGCAAATGTATCAATCAAGGGCAAACAGAGCTCAGATACTCTTGAGTATCACAAGTAGGTCAGCTAAGACCTAGGAGTTTGGAGTCAGTGAGTGCCCTCATGAAATTCATGAGCCACTTTAGCTATATATAAAATATCTACTATCTACTCTCCCTCTTTATTGCTCTTTCTCTCTCCCTCATCTCCCACCCCACTCCTATCCCCCAGCAAGGACCTGGTCTTACCAGGTTGCATTATTCCATCCTTTGACACAGAGATGGCATAAGGGTGATAGAGACAAATACTCCTTCTAGGGATATTGCAGTTTCATAAACTACTTATTCTACTATCAATCATAAATCTATACAACATAAGAAGGTCTAACACTATCCAAAACACAGAATATGCTGGAGGCACTGGTAGTCATCTGTTGATCATCTTCTGGGAGATACAGGGATGGTGGTGGGTGGAGTGACCTGGAAATTCTACCAACAGCAAGACTTCAGAGTTGTTGTCTAGTTCAATTAGTACTAGTCAATTTGGTTGACCATGATTCTCAGTTTCTGCCACAGGTTAAAGAAACTGATCCATGATGTCTTCAAGCAGGTAATGATGCAATCCAGAAAGGAGAGATGTACCCAATAGCCACCTCATTAGAGAAGAATTGGTTGATGTGCTGTTGTTTTTTTTTTTTACAATCTAGGTTTGTCTCACAAATAGGAACTTCACGCCCCTGCTCCCCTCCAATGAGCAGCACAAAAATAAACAGGACCTATTTAAAATTATGTGATTATCTCCCAGATCAGGAGATAACGAATAAAACTGTTGCAATAGGGTAGAGAAATCTATCTTGCCCTACAAGAAAATAAGGGCAAGGGATAAGAGGCAAGGCATGATAGAAGGAAGGGCAGACTGGGGAAAGGGGTAATCAGAATGCATTCCATCTTGGAGTGGGGTGGAGGGGAGAGATGAAGAGAAAATTGGGAACTCAAAATCTTGTGGAAATGAATGTCGAAAGCTAAAAATAAATTAATTAAAATTTTTAAAAATCTTTTTATCTCAAAAAAAAACAATAAATAAAACTGTTAATCAGATGCCAAAGGACAACTTCATCTCTCCCTACACTAGGTATCACAGCTCCCTGATCCAGTGACAGTTTTTTGTGGTGACACATCCATCATTAAGTATCATTCGAGGGGAAGAGCAATCCATTCTTGACCCAGGGACCCTATTTCCATAGTTCCACTGACCAGTATTTCCTTCTGGATAATGCTCTGGTGTAGTTGTTGGCCCTTCCTTGCCTGTATGTGAAGACAATTTGGGTCTATTCTAGGCATCCAAAGAAGAGGTCTCAGGATCCAATATAACAATCAGGGTGACCATCAAAACTACTACAGAGCTTTCTCCAGATGGATAAGAGAGGCAGCCAATTTGTTGTACATCAGGTCATTTTGTGATGCAGAGAAAAACTCAAGAGGTATACCTAGGCAAATCACACTGTGGGTCCCAGTTCTTTTGTGGGCAGGTGCTTTGTCAGCCCAACACATAAGGCCTTTCTGTCCTGGTAGATCTGTTGTCTCTGCACAATGAGGGTAGTAATATCCCTACTCTATAGAGACCATGACTAAACCAGTCCTGACGGCCTCCAAGATGTAAGTACATTGTCTGGGAGTGGCTTAGCTCCACTATTATGGTCCACCTTGCACTTTGGGAGAAGTTTGGGCAGGCTGAGATAGCCAGCAGGGTATCAAGTGACCATGTGGATAGAATCTTTGGTTTCTTGGCTACATTTTCTACCACAGACTAAGCTTCCCAACTGGATCCCACATGTTAGTATTCTTCATCTTGCATTTGACTCTTCTCCCTCTCTTATCAAACAGGGACAAGTCAGTAAGTTCAGGGGAAAAATTTTCAGGTTTATTATAAGAATGTCCTATTAAACTCATCTATGTGATTTCATAAAATTCTAAATGGGTTCTACCACCGCCACCCAGGGTTATATTACCATACAAATGGGGCCTCCCTAAATCTTGCAGATTCACTCTAATCTCTCCCTCACAGTTGAGGTCAATGACCTCTCTGAGTAATGATTCCTTGGGATGCCAGGCCAGGCCTACCCATGATCTGTAGGCAGTACTCTAATGGGACACTGACTTCCTATCCTGTGCCTATTAAAGAACCTTTTCTTGATCTTAGAAGTATATTATCCAGCAATCTAATCTTACTGATCCATCACTTTCCAGAGCTCATGGTTTATTCAAAAGGAGACTCTCACTTTGATTCAAGAAGGAAGGGCAAGGGGACTTTACTGAATCTTGTTTCCATTTTCCTACCATTTCCTTGCCTATCTCTTCATTCATTAACAAAACAAGCAGGGTAAGTACTGCTTTAATATCTTATTCCACCTTTCTATTAAGTCTACTATTTATAGTTGAAAGAGAGTACTGTGTTATCTAACTTTATCCAGTGGTATCCAGGCTCTAGATCCAATATCAGTACCTGGGTTTGAAAGAAGATAGGTAAAGGAAGGTGTTCCCAGAACAGAGGAAATCCTCCATAGCACCCCATATAAAAATAATCAATTTTTATCGAAGGCCCTCAACAGTAAATGTTATACCATGTAAAGTCACAACTTGAATAAGAATCAATATTATGTGAGGACATACTTCCAGTCACAATAGGAGGAAGGATTACTATAGATGAATCAGTCATAAAGTGGTAGGGGTACCCCCAGCCCTGGGCTGAACACCCAACAGGGTGTGAGAGGTAGCTGCTGTACCTGGCACACTGGAACCTTATTCAAATCTAGCACTGCTCCCCACTTTAGGACTACCCCTAATTACAGGATCATTTCTTATATTCCCCTATGGAGCTGCAGGTTTTTCCAGGTCTAAACATAACATTTATAATACAATAATAATTAAAGATCTACTAACTGTAAAGACTTTACATCAGTTAAATTTCTGAGCTATGTGAGTCAATGTCTTTTATGCATTTCTCATTTCCCCAGAATCAATAGCTCATCTTAAAAGGTTGTATTAGAGCTAGCATAACTATACATGTTATCTTCTCATCCTATTTATTCTGACCTAGTTTTGATTTTTATCTCTGTGCTAATCAGTAAATCATCCAACTGGACACAAGTGGCAGTTGATTTTGAAATAACTAACAAGTTGGTAATCAGTTTATTTTTTGTCTTTTAACATTTTGTCGGTTTCAGGATTTTTTTGGTTATGTTGTCCAGTACTTGCCAAATCCAATACCTTCCAGTTCTCTTTTTTTGAACAAAGTATTAGTGATATATAAGTAACTGAATTCTGAGTAGTATATAAGTCTTTGATTTCTTTCATTTCTCAATCCCAAATCATATTTTTCAATATGAAAGTGACTAGAATATAAAAGAATAGGAACATTTACTTCCTTCCTTCACAGCAACAGCTATAACAATATATAAAACTGAAACTAAATAGAGTTGTTCCCTAGATTGAATGATATTCCGTCAATCCCCCCCATCCCCACCCCTACAAAATGGGAAAATCACTCTCTTGCCACGTAAGAAAAAAACAACATCCACTTACTTCTTTAATAGCAATGACAAACTCATTTCTCAATTATATAGAGAACTAAGTGTGTGAGATATGGTGAAGACCCCTCATAAAACTTTTAGGCTAGGGGACCCTCATATAATTAAAGGTTGGGTTTTCAATTCAGTTTTTCTGTAAAAAAACAAGCTACGGACCCTGAAGTGTTCCAGGAGAGGAGGATAGGAACCCAGGATACAAGCACATCTGCATGGTTACCCAGTCAAGACACTAACAAGGATGGGAGTTGGACAAGAATTCTTAGATTACTAAATCTGCAGGATAATCATATCTGCTTAATTCCTTGCCCAGTTAAATTGTAAGGGCAAGCTGACCATGAAGTGTTACAGGAACAAGGACAAGAACACAGGCTTTGATCCTATCTGTTCATTAATCAAAGGAAAGGGGGCCCTTAAAACATGAAGGAATTGTGCCAGAGTCAACGGACTGCTAAACTTACAAAATAACTGCATCTGCTTACTATATACATATTTTGCCACTGTCCTTGGGTTAGATTTATCACGTTTTAGATTGTGCCCTCAAAGCTCCTGAGAATGAGCCAAGAGGAAGAGGGTTAGGAAGGGGGGATTCTAATTAGGTAATGGGGCTGGGGCTATAAAAGTATGTATCTTCTCTATGCCTGGTGCAGTCTGACATTGAGAATGTATTGAATGCACTCAGTGTGAGTTGTCCTTTTCTCACAAGAATCGTAATAAACTTCTTTCTACTTTCTACATTGAGAAGCCTCTGAGTTTAATTTGGAGTAAGGTAATTTGGTAGGGATCTTTTACCCCACACATAAGTCAAATTTATAATATGAGTCATTCCTCAATTGATAAATGGTCAAAGAATATGAAGACAGTTTTCAGAAGAAGAAATCAAAGCTATATATGAATGTATGTACATGAAAAAATGCTCTAAATCACTATTCATTAGAGAAATACAAATTAAAACAACTCTGAGGTACCACCTCACACCCACCAGATTGGCTAAAAGGACAGAAAAGAAAAATTGCAATGTTGGAGGGGACGTGGAAAAATTGGGACACTAATGCATTTTTGGTGAAGTTGTAAACCTGAATAAAATTAATTTTAATGCTGTACCATTTTGTTATTAATATTAATTTGTAATGTTTCCTTTTCTGTTTTTAAAATCCCAATTTTTAGTTTAGCTTACACAGAAAAAACACTTTTAGGAACTGGTCTGAGTTTCTCTTTATCCCATAAACAAAAGCCAAACTGAGCTGGTTCTCCTTACTGAAGGAGACCAAAAGTTATTCATGTGACCTAGGTCCCTTTATTAGAGTTTGGGGTGGCCCAGCTCATGGAGAACAAGACAAAAAGATCCTGATGGGGCACCTAAATTGCTAGAAGGGCCTTGAATCTCATAAACAAACCACGTTCTCAGCTGACCTCCCCTGCTCCCCAACAACGAATAATCTGGAGTTGAGAGCGCTTAGCCCACCTCTTCATTTACTATCCACCAATCAGGGGTTGTATTTCTCTTGTCAGGGGAGTTCCTCGTAATTTGTTGTCAAGGAGACAGACCTGGCTTTACACTGGTTCCGGACTGTCCCTTGTTGAGAGAAACCACTGATCATCAATTTATTTATTATTGGATGATCTAATTAATAAATTTATTTTTATACCCTGAAACTTTGAGGTGAACCTATATATACAAAAATATTTATAGCAGCTCTTTTTTGTTGTGGCAAAGAATTAGAAATTAAGGGGATGCCCCTCAACTGGGAAATGGCTGAATAATTTATGGTTTATGATTGTGATGGAATACTACTAGCTATAAGAAATAAGGAGCAAGATGGTTTTAGAACAACCTGTGAACTTATATGAACTGATGCAAAGTGGGAAGAACTAGAAAAAACACCGTATGCAGTAACAGCAATAGTGCAGGATGATAACTGTGAATGACAGCTATTCTTAACAATACAATGATCCCAATTTATGAAGGACTTATGATGAAAAATTCTATCCACGCCTCCAGAGAAAGAACTGATAGGGTCTAAATACAAACCAAAGCATACTTTTTTTAACTTTATTTTTCTTGGGCTTTTTTAATCTGTATTTTCTTTCACAACATGGCTACTATGGAAATGTTTTGCATGACTGTACATGTATAATTATATCAAATTGCTTGCCTTCTGAAGGGGAGAATAGGGAGGAAAGGAGGGAGAGAATTTGAAACTCAGAATTTTTAAAAAATTTAAAAATTGTTTTTACATGTATTTGAAAAAATAAAATATAAAAACTAACTAAAAAACAGCAATAACTAAAGTGATATAGTTTTAAAATGAAAGGGGAAAAAGGAGATTTCTCTCAGGAAGAATTAGGATAACGAATACTCCATTAACAATATCCTAAAAAAATCTAACTTAAAAAAACTCTTAATTTCAATCCTCTTAATAAGAAATTCAACCCTTTCAAATCTAACCATATAAACAATTCTATATATATATATATCATGCTTCTAGTAATGAAAAAAAATCCATCTACTATGTCCCCCTCAATTCTTTTTCAATGTCCTTTTTCAATGACCATATGAAAACAGTAAATTATTTTAAAATGTAAATGATTGCAAAAAACTGTTCCCTTATAAAACTGTATAAAGTCTTTCATATGTCTTTACTTTATCAGTATTTACCATTTTTGTTACATTAATATGCCACAAACTGTTCCCCTATTCCCCAATTGCTTGACAGACAGGGGTTTTTTGCCAGTCTCTTCCTGTCATAAACAGATTTGTTGATCAGTCGTTGCAGTTATGTCTGACTCTTTGTGATCCCATTTGGGGTTTTCTTGGCAAAGATACTGGAATGGTTTGCCATTTCCTTCTCCAGCTCATTTTACAGAGAGAGGCAACTGAGGCAAACAGGGCTAAAAGACTTGTGCAGGGTCACACAGTTAGTAAGTGACTGAGGCCAAATTTGAATTCAAGAGGAGGAGTCTTCCTGACTCCAGACTCAGCACTATTTCAACATCTAACTGCCCCATAAACAAGGTCAAAAGACACAAAAAGTTCTATAATTGATAGTGTATTACCATATTGCTTTTTAAAAAGACAAAATCAATTCACAACTCCAAGAGAAAAATGATAGCTTGTCCATAGCCCCATCAAATCCTCTTTTATTCTTTCACCTCCATTGCCGACAATTTGAGAACAAGAAGTACCACTCCAAATCTCCTCCAGTTGTGCCTCTTCAAGAGAGGTGGGTAGTAATGGAAAGAGTGCTGAATTTGGAGTCAAAAGATTTGAGTTCGGGGGTGGCAAGGCGGCACAGTGAATAGAGCATCGGCCCTGGAGTCAGGAGGACCTGAGTTCAAATCAGGCCCAGACACTTAACACAAAAACTAGCCGTGTGACCTTGGGCAAGTCACTTAACCCCAATTGCCCTCCAAAAGCAAAAACAAAAACAAAATATTTGAGTTCATATCCTGACTCTTCTTGTTACTTTGGGCAATACTTGAGTTTCCTTAATCATAAAATAACATAGTTGTACTAAATAGTCTTTGACAATCCCCTTTTTCTCCAAATCTATGAATTATTAGAAGAGTTCATTAACTTTCTAAGTAATAATTTCTAGTTGAAAAAATTCTTAGTTCCTGGCCCTGGCTCACCTGCAGCAACCCTTCTATGTGAAAGCCTACACGTACATGCTTGTGTTCATTAAAATTGGTTTGCTCTTAATAACATACCTGTTCTAAGGTTAAAGAACTATCATTTATAGAAGGGGAATCAGTCTCATGATTATGCAAATGTAATTCCAGATCTGAAGAACTGAAAACATTAATAAACTCAACTAAGATTCAATTATTAATATTCTACCTATATACCAAAAATGAACTATGGACCACTGACTATACTCCTACTGATCAATTTCATGCCTGAATAGCTAGGCTTGGAGATAGACCTATAAAACTAGTCCCTAGCTTGAGAAAATGAAATGGCTACGTGATCAGATTTGTGAGTTTTTGTGGCATTTAGAACACCATTTATTTAAAAAAAAAAACATCAGATACTTAACTCCTTGGATTTTGCATGTTTAGTAAAAATGTTGCCTACTTCACTTCAAAAGATCAATGATTTTGTCTGTGTGTGAACTTTTTCTGTTGATGCAGATTGAAATCCATTTACTTAGTAGATGGTTTTCACCAAAGGCTTTGGCCCAAATATTCATCATCTGGTGAGAGGCTTCTCCAAACTTAGCCAGGCTGTTCTGAGGTGATAGCCCATACCAATGGTCTACACCTTTCACTTTTCCAGTGTGGCTATGTCAGTCAATAAGTATTAAGTACCTACTATGTGCTAAGCATTGTGCAAAGCTATAGAGATGCAGAGACAAAAATAATGAAAGTCTCTACCCTGAAGGAGGTTACATTCAACAGGAAGATACTACATCAACACAAGTTACAAATAGAGAGGTTTACAAATAGATGGTAATTTGAGGGCAAAGGCTATAGCAGATAAGGAATCAGGAAAGGCTTCGTGTAGAATGTGGTCTTTCATCTGAATTTTGAAATTTCTAAGAGATGAAGCAAAGGAGGGAGTGCATTACGGCCATAGAGCAGGACCTCTTAAACTTTCTCCACTGTGTAGTGCCAATGCAATATTTACAGCACTGACCATAACTATAAGTATTCTTATATAGTGCTCAATCACAAAATAAAGCAGACTCTCCATATAGAGGGCAGAACCAAAAACATTTATTCAAACACCAGAATACCAAGTCCCAAAACCAGTAAGCCAATTCTATCATAGTAGTAAAGAAGTTAGCAAGCCATAAAACACAGACAGCCACAGCATCCTTTAGCCTTCCCACAAACCAATATAAGATCAATATTTACTCATGAGCCTATCTGACTCCTTGCCTGAACATCCCCTCCCTAAGCTGTCTAGTCTAGCTATGGCTCCTAGCTTCCTGTGGGCTCTGTTTTACCCTTTAGCAAACTCCTCCCACCACAGGCTCTATGTGACAACATTCAGTCTATTTGGGGGCAGAGTTTATTTTCAAAGCAGAAAAGGTCTTCAAATTCCCCCTAGGCCTATTAAGGGACAGGGAATATCTTCAAATTCCCATTACATACTGGCAACCCCTTTTCCCTTTTCAGTAGTGGCTTCTGTCACTTTCTAGCTGTGTGAACCTGGGAAAGTCATATAACCTCTCAGCCTCAATTTCCTCAATTATAAAATGAGTTTAATAATAGAACTTACTTCACAGGATTCTTGTGATCAAATGAGATTACCTCAGAGAAGTGCTTTGCAAACTTTAGAGCACGATATAAATGCTAACTATTATTATTATTATCGAGTAGGGATTGTTTCATTCTTCGTATTTGTAATCCCAGTGCCTGCTAAACAACAGGTACTTAATAAATGACTGTTGATTAATTGGAGATGGACTAATATGTATAAAGAAGGACAAGAGAGTCAGTTTGGCTGAATTTTACCTATCAGTTCTTCTAGCAAGATAACTGCTATTTTGGATATTCTCTCAGGTCAGTGGGGAAATGACAGCACTCTGAGATGTTAAAAGATCAAACAGCAGCTCAGAATTAACTATCAATACAATATGGGGAGGCAGAGTCAAATGATTGAGTGGAAGGTAGTATTTTTGCTTTAGCTCCCCAACAACAACCTAAAAGAGTGTGCCAGACTGAATTCTGATCAGAAAAGCAGACAGAGTCAGTGTAAGACATTTTTCCAGTCCAGGGCAGATTAGGAGGACAGAAAGAGGTTTGTGAACACTAAGGTAGAGGCTGGCCAGGAGCACAGTAAATGAAGAGAACGCCACCAGTATATGATGGCACCTGGACTACCCAGAGACCAGGGATGGTAAAGGAACTAAACACCTGTACTCCTGTACTAGTATTAGGAGCAAACAAGGGCAGTTTAACGGCTCTGTTGCTCATTACCCGGTACCAGATAGTAGTTCCAGAGTGAAAAGGAATAGTCACAGTCATGAGGGAGCAGGGTCCATAACTATGCAAGGACCAGAGCATAGGAGAGGAGGTCAGTGACCACAGACCTCTTCCTAGATCATACCATACTGGAAACACCCAAAACCTACAGAACTCCCAGATCATGCTGTGAAAACAGCTGTTGTTCAGTGGTATCAGACTCTTTGTGACCACAAGGACCATAGCACATCAATACTGCCCATGAAACTTTCTTGGTAAGAACTGGAATTGTTTGCCATTTCCTTCTCCAGTGGATTGAGGCAAAGAGA
Organism: Petaurus breviceps papuanus; assembly: GCF_028583685.1. NCBI lineage: Eukaryota > Metazoa > Chordata > Mammalia > Diprotodontia > Petauridae > Petaurus > Petaurus breviceps. The sequence continues at coordinate 2,819,308 of NW_027187348.1, forward strand.
TGAAGTGACTTGCCCAGGGTCACAGAACTAGTAAGTGCTGGAGACCAATTTTGAATTTAGGTCTTCCTGACTCCAGGCCCAGAGCTCTATTCATTAAACCACCTAGCTGCCTCCAGAAGAACAAAAAAGACAGAGTTTCAGGCCAATCATTCCCACTAGAGGTGAGCAAAGCCCAACTTTAACATAAAGTCCAAAGTCAAGAAATAAGTCTGGGGGCCAGGGGAAGGGAGAGGTCTTTCTGAAGCTGCTTGGGCTATATGGAGAGCTGCAAGCATGTCGGACAATTTGGGTGACAGGCTAGCACTGCAGTTGATGAAGGAACAGGTGTAGCAGACAGTGGCACAGCAGCCCTCCGGGATCTCCCAGCCATTCAGCCCTGGCTAGTAGCTGTAAGCAAAACCAAGCCTGCTGACATGGTAATTGAGGCATATGCTTGTGGACAGTGCAACTTTGGAGAGAACTATGTTTAGAAGCTATTAGAAAAAGCATCAAATACTAAAATTCTATCTCCACGTCCTAAGATAAAATGGCATTTCATTGGCTACCTGCAGAAACATAATGTCAGCAAATTGATTGCTGTCCCCAACCTCTACATGCTGGAAACTTTGGCCTCTGTAAAGTTGGCAAAGTAAATAATTCCTAGCAGAAGAAAGGCTCTCCAGAGAGATTAAAAGTCATGGTGCAGATTAACAAGAGTAGGAAAGTAAACATGAGCTCCCACCTTCAGAGATAGTGGTCATGCTGGAACACATCAACGCCCATTGTCCCAGACTGGAGTTTGTGGGTCTAATGACCATTGGGAGCTTTGGATATGACCTCAGTCAAGGACCCAACCCAGACTTCCTGGTTTTATTGTCTTTGCCAAAAAAAAGCTGTGTGAGAAGCTCAGTATCTCCATTGACTACGTGGAACTGACTATGGGCATATCCATGGATTTCCAACATGTGATTGAAGTGGGGTCCACAAATATCTGTATAGGAAGTGCTATTTTTAGAGAATAGGATCACTCAAATAAACCAGCTATAGACAAGGCCACATCAAGCATAAAGGCCACAGTGGAGGTAGCTCAAGAGCATTGAACCAAGAAAGGAACCAGCAGCAGGCTGACCCTATCAAGGGTCCTGGTGTGGAAAACTTTAACTATGCACTAACCCACATTTTAATTTTCATATCCCAGGTTGAGGCACAACAGCGCTTTTTGTTAAAACCTGGACCATAGAGCTCTATTAATTATTGGATGGGTAGAAATCATCTTTACTTGGCATCTTTGACACTATAGGCCTATGTAGATCGACTTAGGATTGTCACAGAACTAGAGAATCAAGGCATTTCATCAGGAAAGGTACAAATCAGAAAAAACCCTTGATCCTATCCAGAAGTGCTAACTAATCATGAATGTCTTTTCCAAGTGGAAATGTGTTCACTGAAGCCTAGAGTTATTCCTGTCAAAGGTATTTTCAGTTGCTCTTTCCCTGTTCACTGGGGTTTCATCTACTTTTAATAAAGATGGAGATCTTTCAGAGCAGCCACCATATCTACCCTGAGAGATGATCAGTCCCTCTCATCTTCTCTCCCCTTTCATGATAATTCCCAAAGATGATGTTCAGTTTCTCTATTGAAGAATAGCTGAGGGGCAGCTAAGTGGTGCAGTGAATAGAGCACCAGCCCTGGAGTCAGGAGGACCTCAGTTCAAATTCAGCCTCAGACACTTAAACACTTATTAGTCGTGTGACCTCGGGCAAGTCACTTAAACCCAATTGCCCAGCTCCCCCCCCCCAAAAAAAAAAAAGAAAAGGAAAAAAGAATAGCTGAAACAGGCAATTTCATGGCTCATATTGTGCTCCACACCCAAAAGGCTGATGATGAATCCAGTGTGATTGCCCTTTCTGTTGTTCTGGTCCTGGAAAAAGGATTTGTAACTGGTAGCATCTCACCTCCTGCCCTTTTAGGGAAGAGAACCCTCCCCCAGTCAAGTGGCAACATGAATTTTTTAGTTTGTAATCTGCTTCTTTGTTTCTGGTTGTGAGATTTAATAATGAATAATGGTGGTTTTCCAGAAATTGATAGAGTCCTTCAAATCTAGACCAAGTCAATAGCTTCAAACCGGACTGACTTTGAAGGCTCCTCTTTACAATGTATTCCAGGAGCCAAGTTTATACCCACCCTGCCATATTTTAAAGTAACAGCTTTGTAAATTTCCCTGTTTGCTAGCAAAGTAGCAAGACTTTCATGAGTATGAAAATGGCCAAAATGCACTACTGCAAATTCATGGAAAAAGATGTGTGTGAGTGTGTTAGGAACTTTCTCCCTTAAATTAGCTTTCTCCTCAATTTATTCAATCCCAGGACTTAATTTTATGAATTAACCTTAAGAATGTTATTCAAATGTAATTTTTAAAAATTCATAAGCCAATATTATTTCTGTGCTTTTAAAGCTATGCAGTGTGATAGTTCATAGTCTATTAAGTAAAAACACGAGTTTGAATTATACCATCTGTGCAAATTACAAAGCAATTAAGAGGTTATTAAAAAGAAAGAAAGAAAGAAAGAAAGAAAGAAAGAAAGAAAGAAAGAAAGAAAGAGAGGGAGGAAGGGAGGGAGGAAGGAAGAAAGAAAGAAAGAAAGAAAGAAAGAAAGAAAGAAAGAAAGAAAGAAAGAAAGAAAGAAAGAAAGAAAGAAAGAAAGAAAGGAAGGAAGGAAGGAAGGAAGGAAGGAAGGAAGGAAGGAAGGAAGGAAGGAAGGAAGGAAGGAAGGAAGGAAAGAAGGAAGGAAGAAAGAAAGAAAGAAGACTGGGGGAACTGGGCAAACAACACCAACAAAAAAAGAACCTCACCATGGTGAAAGGAAAGCTCAAAACAAACTCAGAGGAAAACAATGACTTGGAAACATCTACAACCAAAAGCTCAAAGAGAAATGTAGACTTGAGACATTCCCAATTAAAAGAGATAATCATGGAAAATACATTTGGCCCAAAGATACTATAAAAAATGAATTAACATCAGTATTGAACATATATGCACCAAATGGCATAGCATCCAAATTCTTGATGGAAAAAAAATGAGTCAGAGGAGGAAACAGACAACAAAACTGCAATAATGGGGAATCTTCAATTTATCCACTATCATACCTAGATAAATCTAACCAAAAAGTTATAAGCTAATTCTGCCAAATATTTAAAGATCAATTAATTCCAATACTACATTAAAAGATTTGAAAAAACAGATAAGAATCCTGCACTGAATTCCTTCTATGACACAAACATTGTATTGATACTTAAATCAGAAAGAGCTAAAAAGAAAAAAGAAACTATAGGCCAATTTCCCTAATGAATATTGATGCAAAAATTATAAATATAATGCTAGCAAGGACAATACAACAATACATCACAAAAATCACATACTATAATCAGGTTGGATTTAGCATAATTGACCATATCTCATTAATGAAATTATTTATCATTTCTATGATTTGTTCTTTGTACTCATGTTGCAGAATTGTAAAGCCAATCACAAGCAGCTCTCCTGAGCAGTTATCCTGAGGACTGCTGCTGTGAATAACTTTAAGATTCTGATTGTATAGTATAGTAAGCTCTCTATTTATTCAGCAAAAAAAACTAAATCAAAACATTCCCAACAAAACATAACTTATTGCTAAGGTGGTGTAATGAGAATGGGAATTTGAAGATCTTCCCTTAATAGACCTAGGGGGGAGTTTGAAGACCTCCCCTGCTTTGAAAGTAAAATCTGCCCCCTAATAGGCTGAATTTAATCAAGTGGAGCCTGTGATGGAGGGAATTTGCTAAAGGGTCATAGAACCCATAGGAAGCTTCCCTGCTATGAAGATAAACTCTGCCCTCTAATAGGCTGAATGTAGTCAAATGGAACCTGTGGTGGAAGGAGTTTGCTGAAGGGAAGCAGAGCCCACAGGAAGTTGGTCAGACCTAGCAAGACAGTGGGGGAGAGAGGACGCTCAGGCAAGGCATCAGACAGGCTCATGATTAGCTATTGATCTTGTATTGGTTTGTGGGAAGGCTGAAGGATGCTGTGACTCTCAGCGTTATTATGGCTTCTGAGTATCTTTGGTACTATGATGGAAAAATATAGGAATAATAGACACTTGATCATGGATGGAAGGTTGTAAAAATGTATTTGCATGAAGTCTTATAAAATTTAACAAAAGAAAACTAAGTGTAATACTTCAGGGGAAAAATGGACATTCAATGAAATAGAGAACTTTCAAACATTCTTGTTGAAAAGATCTGAGCTGAATAGAAAATTTGATTTTCAAATACAAGATTCAAGAGAATCATGGAAAGGTTTACGATAAGATGTACAGGATAAATTCTCAAATGAGACAAACTATTTCCCTTTATATGTTAAGTTTTCATTTCATTTCTCACTGATGGAGAGTAATCCTGGATAATTCTGACTGAAATTCCTTGTTAAGTGATATGTCTCTACTAGGCTACTGACAACATTTTCTTTTTCATCTGAGAGCTCTTAAGCTCCGCAATTACATTTATGGATGAATTAAATCAGGTATTCATGTCTGGTGGAATCCTAAAGATTCTATAAATCTGTATTTTACTCCTTTGTTTCACTGACCCTGGAGACAGGAGGACCTCAAATCCAGCATCAGACACTTAACACAAAACTAGCCATGTGACCTTGCGCAAGTCACTTAACCCCAATTGCCCCACCTTCCCCTCTCCAAAAAGCAAAAAATTAAAATAAAAACAGACATTTGTAGAAAAAGGGCTGACAATAAAGGATGAATAAAAAAGCATGTCAGAGTCCTGTAAAGTTAGTATCAATAGAATTAAAGCTCATAAAAAGACAAAAATGTCTAGAAAAGATAAGAATAATAAACTGGGTTTATTGCTTTGTTTAGTTACATGGATCCACAGGATAAGGAGTATCAAAGAAGAGAAAGAGCCATTTCTTTGCTGGGTCAAAGGGTATGCACTTATTTATAGCCCTTTGGGCATAGCTCCAGATTGCTCTCCAGAATAGTTGGATCAGTTCACAACTCCATCAACAATGCATTAGTGTTCCAATTTTTCTACAACCTCTCCAGCATTTGTCATTTTCCTGTTTTGCCATCTTAGCCAATCTGACCTGTGAGATGTGGTACCTGAAAGTTGTTTTGATTTGCATTTCTCTAATCAATAGTAATTTAGTACATTTTTTCATATGCTTATACATATCTTTAACTTCTTCTTCTGAAAGCTGCCTGTGCATATCATAGACCATCTATCAATTGGGGAATGACTTGTATTCTTATAGATTTGACTCAATTCTCTGTATATTTTAGAAATGGGGCCTTTATCAGAGACACTGGTTGTAAAAATTCTTTCCCAATTTCCCACTTCCCTCTTAATCTTGGTTACATTGGCTTTATTTGTACAGAAGCTTTTCAATTTAATGTTATCAAAATTATCAATTTTACATTTAATACTGCTCTCTAACTCTTGTTTGGTCATAAAATCTTCCCTTCTCCATAAGTCTGACAGGTACACTGTTACTTACTCTCCCAGATTGCTTACAATATTACTTACAAATTACTATAGTTATTGGCTGCTGTGTCTCATGTACTCAATCTATTCAATCAATAAAATAGATTGAGTACATGAGACACAGCAGCCAATAATTATAGTAATCTACTATTTGATACACCCAAAGACCCCAGTTTTGGGGATAAGAACTCACTATTTGACAAAACTTCTGGGAAAACTGGAATATAGTATGGCAGAAACTGGGCATAGACCAATATCTAACACCATATAGCAAAATCAAATCTAAATGGATGCACAATCTAGGTATATAGGCTGATATTGTAAGCAATCTGGGAGAGATTACATTCAAGAGAATGAAAATAATGAGACAACATAGCAAAACTTGTGGGATGCAGCAAAGGCAATTCTTAGGGTAAATTTTATATGTCTGAATGCATATGTGAATACAATAGAGAAAATGGAGGTCAATAAATTGGGCATGCAACTGAAAAAGCTAGAAAAAGAACAAATTGAAAATCCCCAATTTAATACTAAATTAGAAATAATGAAAACCAAAGGAGAGGTTAATAAAATTGAAATTAAGAAAACTATTGAATTAATAAATAAAACTAAGAGCTGGTTTTATGAAAAAAAAACAACAATAAAATTTATAGACCTTTAGTCAAAATGATAAAGAAAGAAGAAAACCAAATTACAAGTATAAAAAATGAAAAGGAATGAATAGGAAATTAATACAATAATTAGGAATTATTTTGTCCAATTGTATACAAACAAATTTGACAATCTTAGTGAAATGGATGAATATTTAGAAAAATGTAAGTTGCCCAGATTAACGGAAGAGGAAGTAAATTGCTTAAATAACCACATCTCAGGAAAAAAAAAATTGAACAAGCCATCAATGAACACCCTAGGAAAAAACCTCCAGGGCCAGATAGATTTACTAGTGAATTCTACCAACATTTAAAGAACAATTTATTCCAAGACTTTAAAAACTATTTGGGAAAATTGGAGAAGAAGGAGTCCTACCAAATTCTTTTTATGACACAAATATGGTTCTGATACCTAAATCAGGAAGAGACAAAATGGAGAAAGAAAATTATAGACCAATTTCCCTCATGAATATAGATGCAAAAATTTTAAAGAAAATATTAGCAAAAAGACTATAGCAACTTATCCTGACAATAATACACTTGAATCAGGTAGGATTTGTTCCAGGAATGCAAGGATGGTTCAATATTAGGAAAACTATCAGTATAATTGACCATATCAACAACAAAACTAGCAGAAACCATATGATTATCTCAATAGATGCAGAAAAGCCTTTAGACAATATACAATACCCATTCCTATTGAAAACACTAGAAAGTATAAGAATAAATAAAGTCTTCCTTAAAAGAATAAATAGCATCTATCTAAAACCCTCAGCAAGTGTTATATGCAATGGAGATAAGCTAGAAGCATTTCCAATAAGATCAGGGGTGAAACAAGGATGTCCACTATCACCCCTCTCATTCAATTTGGTACTAAAAATGTTAGCAGTTACAATAAGAGAAGAAAAAAGAAATCAAAGGAATCGAATTGGGCAAAGAAGAGACTAAGCTGTCACTCTTTGCAGATGATGTGATGATATACCTACAGAATCCTAGAGAATCAAGTAGAAAACTACTTGATATAATAAAGAAATTTGGCAAAGTTGCAGGATATAAAATAAACCCACATAAATCCTCAGCATTTCTATATATTTCTAACAAAATCCAACAGCAAGAGGGGGGGAAGAGTCAAGATGGCAGAATAGAAACAGGACTTTCTCACAGCTCCAACTACCACTTCCCCCAATTCATGTAAAAAATCACTCTAGACAAATTTTGGAGCTACAGAACCCACAAAATGACACGGAGAAACTAACCTCCCACTGAGGACAGCCCAGCAGGCCGGCAGGAAGCAGCCAGCACAGTGCTCTGGGAGCTGACTCTGGCCCCACCTGAGCCCAAGGTTTTAGCCCCAGGGTGGGCCTGATCAGCTGCTGGCTGGAGGGACTTCAGACCACCAGCAGCTGTGGAGGTTGCCAGAATTTTCAACCCACAGATGCCAAGGACAAAGTGAGAGTTCAGTGCAGTGTGGACTTTGGGACCTGGGAATTCAGGGTGTGATCCGACCTTTGCCCCCGGGGCAAGAAGTGGCTGAGGCGCTGTGGCTCTGCAGCCATTGTCATGTGGCAGCTTCAGCTCCTGGCCTGCAGAGGGTAGGGGGACCAAGTGACCAGTCTGAGGGGTAATCGTTCTTGCTTTAACCTGCTTGGATCTGGATTTCAGTCTAGGCTAGAGGTCCTGGGGTGCGTGACCAGCTTGCCAGAGCATGTGGAGACCTCAGAGAGGGCACCCAACTAATACCTTCGGCAGCTGCAAAAACTCCAGTGTTTGGGATAAAGCTCCTGTTTCTGGTGGCAGAGTCCTACTGTGGCAAAAAGCCCAAGGATCCAGCAATTGAGGGGCAACATGAGCAGGCAAAGGAAGCAAAGCACACAGAGCAACCCAACTTTATACTCATATTTTGGGGACAAAAAGAATCAAAGCATGGAACAGGAGGAAGACAGCAAAGTCAGAACTCCTGCACCAAAAGCTTCCAATAAAAGAATAAGCTGCTTACAGGCCATAGAAGAGCTTAAGAAGGGTTTTGAAAATCAAATAAGAGAAGTGGAGGAAAATTGGGAAGAGAAATGAGAATCATGCAAGAAAATTATGAAATGAGAGTCAACAGCTTGACTGAAGAAAATAACACCTTAAAAAAATAGACTAACTCAAATGGAAAAAGAGGCTCACAAAGGCAATAAGGAGAAGAATGCCTTAAAAAGCCAAATTTTCCAGATGGAAAAAGAATCTCAAAAGCTCACCGAAGAGAATCATTCCTTCAGAATTAGATTGGAGCAAATGGAAGCTAGTGACTTTATGAGAAATCAAGACACTATTAAACAGTTCCAAACAAATAAAAAAATAGAAGGCAATGTGAAATATCTCACTGGGAAAACCACTGACCTGGAAAATAGATCCAGGAGAGATAATTTAAAAATTATTGGACTACCTGAAAGCCATGATCAAAAAAAGAACCTAGAAATCATCCTTCAAGAAATTCTCAAGAAAAACTGCCCTGATATTTTAGAACCAGAGGGCAAAATAGAAGTTAAAAGAGTCCACTGATTACCTCCTGAAAAAGATCCCAAAAAGAAAGTTCCTAGGAATATTCCAGGTTCCAGAATTCCCAGATCAAGGAGAAAATATTACAAGCAGCCAGGAAGAAACAATTTGAATATTGTGGAAACACAATTAGGATAACTCAGGACCTGGCAGCTTCTACATTGAGGGATCAAAGGGCTTGGAATATAATATTCCAGAGGTCAAAGGAGCTGGGATTAAAACCAAGAATCACTTACCCAGCAAAACTGAGTAGCATGTTCCAGAGGAAAATATGGTCATTCAGTGGAATAGAGGACTTTTAAGCATTCTTGATGAAAAAACCAGAGTTGAATAGAAAATTTGACATTCAGATACAAGAAGCAAGAGAAGCTTGAGAATGTAAACAGGGAAAAGAAATCATAAGCCACTGATCAAAGCTGAACTACTTGTATTCCTACATGGAAAAACGATAATTGTAACTTATGAAACTTTTCTCAATATGAGGATAGCTGAAGGGAATAGAAATGTATATATGTGTATATGTTTATATATATGTACGTATATGTATACATATATAGGAGGGTATATGGGCATACATATGTGAGTGTGTGTATATATGCCTACAAGTATACATAGAGGGCACAGGACCAATTGAATAGGAAAGGATGATACATAAAAGGTGAAAATAAGAGGTGAGAGAGGAATATAATGAGAGGAGGTGGGGAGAGACAGAAGGGGGGTAAATTATCTAATATAGAAGAGGTGAGGGAAAATTGTTACAATGGAGGGAGGAACTGGAAGGCAAAAGGGAATGAATCAACCTTATTCTCATTGAATTTGGCTTAGGGAGGGAATGACATACACATTAAATAGGGTATCTCACTCTACAGGAGAGTTGAGGGGAAGGAGAAGAGAGGGGGGATAATTGAAGGGAGGGCAGGCTGGGGGGAGGGAAGTTGGAAGCACCCACTTTTGAAAAGGGAAAGGATCAAAGTAGAGAATAGAACAAGTGGGGGGTGGAATATGATAGAGGGAAATATAGTCAGTCTTCCACAATATATACACTATGGAAATGTTTTGCATAGCTACTCATGTACAACCTATATTGAATTGCTTATCTTTCCAGTGAAGGTGGGTGGCAAGGGAGGAAGGGAAAGAATCTGGAATCAAAAGTTTTAAAATCAAATGCCTAAAAATATATATAAATATTATTATTAATATTTTACATTTAACTGGGAAATGAGATATACAGGCACTGGGGTATAGAGATCCACTGTGCCCTACTGGAAAGCCAAAGGGGGAATGGAAGAAGATATGGGAGAGAACAGATTGAGGGAGGGGATATTCAGTGGAAACTCTGTTTTGGGGTGGTGGGTAGGGAAAATTGGAGAGAAAATTTGTAGCTCAAAATCTTGTGGAAATGGATGATGTAAAGTAAAAAATAAAAAAGAGAGAGGAAAAAAAGAAATCCAACAAGAAGAGATAGAGAAATTCCATTTAAAGTTACTGTTGATATTATAAAATATTTGGGAATCTACCTGCCAGAAACAAACCCAGGACCTATATGAACACAAGTACAAAACACTTTTCACACAAATAAAGTCAGATCTAACTAATTGGAAAAACTTCAGTTGCTTGTGGCTGGGTCGAGCTAATATAATAAAAATGCCAATTTAACCTAAATTAAATTACATATTTAGTGCCATACCAATCAATCTATCAAAAAATTACTTTATAGAGCTAGAAAAAAGTAGTAACAAAATTCATTTGGAAGAACAAAAGGTCCAGAATATCAAGGGAATTAATGACTAGAAATGCTAGGGAAGGTGGCTTAGCCATACCAGATTTTAATCTGTATTATAAAGCAGCAGTCATCAAAACTAATTGGTACTGGCTGAGGAATAGAGTAGTAGATCAATTTTGCCACAGTAGGACTCTGCCACCAGAAACAGGAGCTTTATCCCAAACACTGGGGTTTTTGCAGCTGCCGAAGGTATTAGTTGGGTGCCCTCTCTGAGGTCTCCACATGCTCTGGCAAGCTGGTCACGCACCCCAGGACCTCTAGCCTAGACTGAAATCCAGATCCAAGCAGGTTAAAGCAAGAACGATTACCCCTCAGACTGGTCACTTGGTCCCCCTACCCTCTGCAGGCCAGGAGCTGAAGCTGCCACATGACAATGGCTGCAGAGCCACAGCGCCTCAGCCACTTCTTGCCCCGGGGGCAAAGGTCGGATCACACCCTGAATTCCCAGGTCCCAAAGTCCACACTGCACTGAACTCTCACTTTGTCCTTGGCATCTGTGGGTTGAAAATTCTGGCAACCTCCACAGCTGCTGGTGGTCTGAAGTCCCTCCAGCCAGCAGCTGATCAGGCCCACCCTGGGGCTAAAACCTTGGGCTCAGGTGGGGCCAGAGTCAGCTCCCAGAGCACTGTGCTGGCTGCTTCCTGCCGGCCTGCTGGGCTGTCCTCAGTGGGAGGTTAGTTTCTCCGTGTCATTTTGTGGGTTCTGTAGCTCCAAAATTTGTCTAGAGTGATTTTTTACATGAATTGGGGGAAGTGGTAGTTGGAGCTGTGAGAAAGTCCTGTTTCTATTCTGCCATCTTGACTCTTCCCCCCCTCTTGCTGTTGGATTTTGTTAGAAATATATAGAAATGCTGAGGATTTATGTGGGTTTATTTTATATCCTGCAACTTTGCCAAATTTCTTTATTATATCAAGTAGTTTTCTACTTGATTCTCTAGGATTCTGTAGGTATATCATCACATCATCTGCAAAGAGTGACAGCTTAGTCTCTTCTTTGCCCAATTCGATTCCTTTGATTTCTTTTTTCTTCTCTTATTGTAACTGCTAACATTTTTAGTACCAAATTGAATGAGAGGGGTGATAGTGGACATCCTTGTTTCACCCCTGATCTTATTGGAAATGCTTCTAGCTTATCTCCATTGCATATAACACTTGCTGAGGGTTTTAGATAGATGCTATTTATTCTTTTAAGGAAGACTTTATTTATTCTTATACTTTCTAGTGTTTTCAATAGGAATGGGTATTGTATATTGTCTAAAGGCTTTTCTGCATCTATTGAGATAATCATATGGTTTCTGCTAGTTTTGTTGTTGATATGGTCAATTATACTGATAGTTTTCCTAATATTGAACCATCCTTGCATTCCTGGAACAAATCCTACCTGATTCAAGTGTATTATTGTCAGGATAAGTTGCTATAGTCTTTTTGCTAATATTTTCTTTAAAATTTTTGCATCTATATTCATGAGGGAAATTGGTCTATAATTTTCTTTCTCCATTTTGTCTCTTCCTGATTTAGGTATCAGAACCATATTTGTGTCATAAAAAGAATTTGGTAGGACTCCTTCTTCTCCAATTTTCCCAAATAGTTTTTAAAGTCTTGGAATAAATTGTTCTTTAAATGTTGGTAGAATTCACTAGTAAATCTATCTGGCCCTGGAGGTTTTTTCCTAGGGTGTTCATTGATGGCTTGTTCAATTTTTTTTTTCCTGAGATGTGGTTATTTAAGCAATTTACTTCCTCTTCCGTTAATCTGGGCAACTTACATTTTTCTAAATATTCATCCATTTCACTAAGATTGTCAAATTTGTTTGTATACAATTGGACAAAATAATTCCTAATTATTGTATTAATTTCCTATTCATTCCTTTTCATTTTTTATACTTGTAATTTGGTTTTCTTCTTTCTTTATCATTTTGACTAAAGGTCTATAAATTTTATTGTTGTTTTTTTTTTCATAAAACCAGCTCTTAGTTTTATTTATTAATTCAATAGTTTTCTTAATTTCAATTTTATTAACCTCTCCTTTGGTTTTCATTATTTCTAATTTAGTATTAAATTGGGGATTTTCAATTTGTTCTTTTTCTAGCTTTTTCAGTTGCATGCCCAATTTATTGACCTCCATTTTCTCTATTGTATTCACATATGCATTCAGACATATAAAATTTACCCTAAGAATTGCCTTTGCTGCATCCCACAAGTTTTGCTATGTTGTCTCATTATTTTCATTCTCTTGAATGAAATTACTGATTGTTTTTATGATTTCTTGTTTGACCCACTCATTCTTTAGGATTAAATTATTTAGTTACCAATTAGTTTTTAGTCTTTCATTCCATATTAGTCTTTATTACATATAATTTTTATTGCATCATGATCTGAGAAGGATGCACTTAATATTTATGCCTTTCTGCACTGAATTGTGAGGTTTTTATGCCCTAGTACATGGTCAATTTTTGTGTATGTGCCATATACCACTGAGAAGAAGGTTATATTCCTTTTTATCCCCATTCAGTTTTCTCCAGAGGTTTATCATATCTACCCTCTCTAAAATTCTATTTGCCTCCTTAACTTCTTTCTTATTTATTTTGAGATTAGATTTATCAAGTTCATAGAGGGGGAGATTGAGGTCCCCCACTAGTATAGTTTGCTATCTATTTCTTCCTCTAATTCCCTTAACTTCTACTCTAGGAATTTTGTTTAGTAATGATATTCCTTCATTCTTGATGGTGACTTTTAGCAGGATATAGTTTCCTTCATTATCTCTTTTAATTAGATCTATTTTTTATTTTGCTTTATCTAAGATAAGGATTGCTATCCCAGCTTTTTTTTACTTTAGCTGAAGCATAATATATTCAACTCCAGCCTTTTACCTTTACCCTGTGGGTATCCCCCTGTTTCAAATGTGTTTCTTATAGACAGCACATTGTAAGATTATGGTTTTTAATCCATTCTGCTATCTGCCTCTGTTTCATGGGAGAGTTCATCCCATTCACAATTATGATTACCATCTGTGTCTTTCCCACCATCCTATTCCCTCCCCTGTTTATGCTTTTATTTCTCCCTTCTCCCTTCCCCTCCTTAAGAGTTTTCCTTTTGACCACCACATTCCTCATTATCCCCTCCCAATGCACTCCCCTCCCTTTACCTACCCTTCCTCCTTGCTACTTCTTCCCTCCCTTCTAACCACCTCCCTTTTTCTCCCCCTTTCCCCTCCTATGGCCTATATAGCACAATAGATTTTTATAATTAATAAAGTATGTTATTCCCTCCTTGAACCCAAACCAATGAGAGTAAATTTCATACAGTGCTCCTCTCCCTCCCTCCTTTCCCTCTACTATAATGAGTTTTTGTGTCTTTTCACATTAGAATCCTAAACTTAACTGATTATGTTGATCCCTCCTTGAACAAAAACAAATAAAAGTTCATATAATGTTCATCTCCTTGTAAGGGTTATGGGATTTAAAGATCTTCCATGCCCCATTGGACGTGCTGACGTAGCAGGAAGGGGCGGAGCAAGAGAAAGCGAAAGCCAGAGAAAGCGAAAGCCAGAGAAAGCGAAAGCCAAGCTACAG
>NW_027187348.1:2833375-2855911 GCF_028583685.1 Petaurus breviceps papuanus
ATATCTGTAATCTCCATAGGCATTGTGAATATGGCATTGCTGATACACTCCTTCCCTCCTTTCCTTCTACTATAGTATGTTTTTATGCCTCTTTGTGTGGCATAATTTACCCTTTTCTGCCTCCTCCTTTCCTTTTCTCGCATCACAATCCCTTTGTACCTTTAATAAGGTTTTTTATCATCAGAGTAGTTCATTTATACTCACACCCTCTATCTATGTATATCACTTTTAAGTGTCGCAATAATCATATAAATCTCAATATTGACAGCTATCAGCTGCCCATATAGGGATGTAAACAGCTTGCTCTTATTAAATCACAAGTTATGTGTGTGTGCATGTGTATGTATGTGTGTGTATTTTCCTTGTTTACCTTCTTATATCTCTCTTGAGTCTTGTATTTGGAGATTAAATTTTCCATTGAGCTCTGGCTTTTTCATCAGGAAAGTCTGCAAGTCCCTTATTTCACTGAATGACCATCTCCTTGCCTGAAAGATTATACTCAGTTTTGATGGGTAGTTGATCTTTGGTTGCCGTTCAAGCTCTTTTGCCTTATGAAATATCATATTCCAATCCCTTGATCTTTTAATGTAGAAGCTGCTAGGTCCCTACTGGCAGGGGGTGGAGCCGAGATGGCGGAGCAGAAGCACAAACTTGGTGTGGGCTCCCCTCCATTCACTTCCAATACATGTAAAAAAATGACTCTAAACAAACTTTAGAGCTACAGAATCCACAAAGAGACAAAAAGAAACAAAACTCCCACAGAAATGTCAGCAGGCCGACAGGAAGAAACTATCATACCAGTCTGGGAGCTGAGCACAGTCTGGCATGAGCTGTGTGGTTCTAGGCCCAGAGCGGCCCCAACCAACAGCAACCCAGAGCAGACTTCAGGAGAGAGAATCACCAGCAGCTGTGTTGGTTTCCAGAATTATCAACCCATAAATGCCAAAAAGAAAGTAAAAGGTCAGTGTGGAAATTTGTGGGAACAGGGGACTTAAAGCATGGTCCAGCCCTTGCCTTTCTGGTGAGAAGTGGAAGAGGCGTGGTGGCTATGCAGCTGCCATTGCCTGGCTATCTCAGGAGATCCTGGCTTGCAGACTGCAGGGGGACCAAGCAACCACTATCACCCCTCTTATTCAATCTGGTACTAGAAATGTTAGCAGTAGCAATTAGAGAAGAAAAAGAAATCAAAGGAATCAAGTTAGGCAAAGAAGAGACCAAGCTATCACTCTTCTCAGATGATATGATGATATACTTAGAGAATCCTAGAGAATCAAGTAAAAAACTGCTTGAGACAACAAATAAATTTGGCAAAGTTGCAGGATATAAAATAAACCCACATAAATCCTCAGCATTCCTATATATTTCCAATGAAATTCAACAGCAAGAAGTAGAAAGAGATATCGCATTTAAAGTTACTGTAGACATTATAAAATATTTGGGAATCTACCTGCCAAAACAAACCCCGGACCTGTATGATCATAACTACAAAACACTTTTCACACAAATAAAGTCAGATCTAACTAATTGGAAAAATATCAATTGCTCCTGGCTGGGTCGAGCTAATATAATAAAAATGACAATTTTATAAATGATAAACCCCCAGACCCTGGTTTTTGGGATAAGAACTCACTGTTTGACAAAAACTGCTGGGAAAACTGGAATATAGTATGGCAGAAACTGGACATCGACCATTATCTAACACCATATACCAAAATCAAGTCTAAATGGGTTCATGATCTAGGTATAAAGGTTGATACTGTAAGCAGTCTGCTAAAACAAGGAATAGTTTACCTATCAGACTTGTGGAGAGGGAATGACTTTATGACTAAACAGGAATTAGAGAACATTATAAAATGTAAAATGGATAATTTTGACTACATGAAATTGAAAAGTTTCTGTACAAATAAAGCCAATGTAACCAAGATTAAGAGGGAGGTGGGAAATTGGGAAAGAATCTTTACAACCTATGTCTCTGACAAAGGACTCATCTCTAAAATATACAGAGAATTGAGTCAAATTTATAAGAATACAAGTCATTCCCCAATTGATAAATGGTCAAAGGATATGAACAGGCAGTTTTCAGAGAAAGAAATTAAAGCTATCTTATAAGCACATGAAGAAATGCTCTAATTCACTATTGATTAGAGAAATGCAAATCAAAACAACTCTGAGGTACCACATCTCACCAGTCAGAATGGCTAAGATGACAAAACAGGAAAATGACAAATGCTGGAGAGGATGTGAACAAATTGGAACACTAATGCATTGCTGGTGGAGTTGTGAACTGATCCAACCATTCTGGAAAGCAATTTGGAATTATGCCCAAAGGGCTATCATACCCTTTGACCCAGCAATACCACTTCTAGGGTTGTATCCCAAAGAGATCATAGATGTGGGGAAAAGACCCATATGTACAAAAATATTTATAGCAGCACTTTTTGTGGCAGCAAAGAATTGGAAATTAAGGGGGTGCCCATCAATTGGGAATGGCTGAACAAGTTGTGGTATATGCATGTTATGGAATACTATTGTGCAATAAGAAATGAGGAGCAGATGGACTTCATATTTACCTGGAGAGGCTTATACAAACTGATGCTGATTGAGAAGAGTAGAGCCAGGAGGAATTTGCACACAATTACAGACACAATGTATGTGTGTGTAGCAGCAAGCACCCCAGTGTCCCCAGGGTGCCTGCTCACACAGGTTCTTGGATCTGCTTTGTTAAAGGAAAGCAACTCAAAATGGGTTAACAAGCTTACTTTAACCAGTCAGACATATATCGTTTACCTTGTTCAGGAGAAAAGGTCAGCACCCCGAACCTCAAAGCATACAGGCAGAATTATCAAGACAGAAACATCAAGTAGACAGATTTCCAAACTGTCCAACCATTACATCCATACCCAGTCAACATCTGGGTTTCCACATTCTGGGTTTTTCAAAGCCGGGGGACTCTCAACAACGGCTTCCCAGAATTCAGATCAAATCACAGAACACTTCTCAAAGTGAGTCCCAAAACAAAGCTACACATCAGGGCTTATATAACCTTCTCCTGGCTCAGAGAATGTAACAACCTTATTGACTCACTGGCCAATCAAGAAGTATCTACTGAAAAACAAGCCTCCCCCACCCCAGGCTTCAGGTGCACATTAGCCTAGGGGCAGGGAAGATCTTTAAAATTTACATTCTTATTACAGTGTGATGACCAATTTGATAAACTGGACTCTTCTCAGCAATCCAGAGACATAAGTTAAACCCAAAAGACTCATGATGGAGAGAGATGTTTACATCCAGAGAAAGAACTGTGATTGAACCCAGATTGAAGCAAACTACCTGCCCTTTTTTATCTTCTTGTTTGGTCTTGTTTCCTCTTTCCCATTCTTCATTCCATCTGTTACAATCCTTCTTTATAACCTGACTAATGCCTAATGTGAAAGTATTTGCAGATACTATACTTGATTGTATGCTGCCATGCGGGGGTGGGGGAGGGTGGTAGGATGGTGGGAGAGAAAATTTGAAACTCAAGGAGTTGTGGTAATGAATCTTGTAAACTAAAAGTAAACAAATTAATAAAGTCCACTATGAACTGCAAAAAAAAAGAAAAAAGAAATAATCAAGCAAAATTACCCTGATATTCTAGAACCAGAGGGCAAAATAGAAAGAATTCACCGATCACCTCTTGAAAAAGATCTCAAAAAGAAAACTCCTAGGAATATTATATCCAAATTGCAGAATTCCCAGTTCAAGGAGAAAATACTGCTAGCAGTCAGGAAGAAACAATTTGAGTATTGTGGAAACACCATCAGGATAACATAAGACCTAGAAGCTTCTATGTTAAGGGATCAAAGGGCTTAGAACATGATATTCTAGAGGTCAAAGGAGCTAGAACTAAAACCAAGAATCACCTACCCAGCAAAACTGAGTATAATGCTACAGGAGAAAAGATGGTCATTCAATGAAATAAAGGATTTTAAAGCATTCTTGATGAAAAAAACAGCTCTGAGGGGCGTCCAGGTGACACAGTGAGTAAGAGTGCCGGCCCCAGCGTTGGGAGACCTGGGATCAATTCCAGCCTCAGATACTCGGCACCCATACAAAAATAACTGGCTGTGTAACCTTGAGCAAGTTACTTAACCCCAATTGCTTGAAAAAAAGAAAAAACCAGCACTGAACAGGAAATTTGACTTTCAAATACAAGAAGCAAGAAAAGCATGAGAAGGTAAACAGGAAAAAAGCAAACATAAGGAACTTATTAAAGTTGAACTATTTACATTCCTACATGGAAAAATGATAATTGTAACTCATAAGACTGTTCTCAGTATGAGGAGTTGAAGGGAATGTGTGTGTGTGTGTGTGTGTATATGCATGTATAGGAGGGTGCATAAGTGAGCATGGGCATATGTATGTTCATGTATACATAGAGGGCACAAAATGAGTTGAATATGAAGGGATATCTAAAAAATAAAATTAAGAGATGAGAGAGGAACTTATTGGGAGGAGAAAGGTGGAGGTAGATTAGGGTAAATTATCTCATTTAAAAGAATCAAGAGAAAACTGTTACAATGGAGGGGAAGAACAGGAAGGTGAAAGGGAATGCAACAACCTTATTCTCATTGAATTTGGCTTAAGGAGGGAATAACATACACACTCAACTGGGTATCTTACCCTACAGGAAAATAAGGGGGGTAGGGGATAGGAGGGGGGATGATAGAAGGTAGGGCAGATTGGGGGAGCGGGTAGTTAGAAGCAAACATTTTTGAAAAGGGATAGGGTCAAAGGAGAAAATGGAATAAGTGGGGGGTGGGATAGGATGGAGGGAAATATAGTTGGTCTTCCACAATGTGACAACTATGGAAATGATTTGGGTAACTGCACATGTACAACCTATATTGAATTGCTTGTATTCCAATTGGGGGAGGGTGAGGAGAGAGGAGGAGAAAAAATTCGCAACTCAAAGTTTTAGAAAGAAATATTTATTGAACCAAATTACCTGCTCTCTTTCTTTTTCATGTTCAGTTTGGTTTCCTCTTTCCCATTGTTCATTCCATCTGATATAATCCTTCTTTGTAACCTGACCAATGTCTAATGTGAAAGTATCTGCAGATCCTATACCTGATTATATGCTGCCATGGGGGAGGGGGGGAGGGAAGGAGGGAAGGAAAGGGAGGGGGAGAAATTTTGAAACTCAAAGAACTGGGGAACTGAATCTTGTAAACTCAAAGTAAACAAACAAATTAATAAAGACAAAAAAATTTTAAAAGAAAGAAACATTTTTAAAAAATTGTTTTTTACATGCAACTGGGAAATAAGATGTACAAGTACTGGGGTATAGAGGTCCATCTTGCCCTGCTAGAAAGTTAGGGGGGTCATGGAGGAGGATATAGGAGAGAACAGATTGGGGGAAGGGGTATTCAGTGGTCTTGCTATTTTGGGGTGGGGGTAGGGGAATGATGAGGAGAAAAAATGTAACCCAAAATTTTGTGGAAATGAATGTTGAGAACTAAAAATAAATCAATTAAAAAAAAAAAAAAGAAAATAGAGCCTGCTAGGTCCTGTGTGATCCTGACTATACTTCCACATTATTTGAATTGTTTCTTTCTGGCTACTTACAGTATTTTCTCCTTGATATATAATTCTGGAATTTGGCTACTATATTTCTTGGAGTTTTCAATTTGGAATCTCAGGAGGAGTCTGGTGAATTCTTTCAATAACTATTTTGCCCTCTGATTCTAGGACCTCTGGACAGTTTACTTTGATAATTTCTTGGAGGATGTTGTTGTGATAGTAATGGAATATAAAGATTCCCCTGTATTGGCTTGGTTTTCAAATTGATTGTGTTAAAACCCAGAGCTTGTTAATCCCACCTGTGGGATGGACTTGTTGATGTGAAAAGAGAGTCCTGAACTGGGAGGAGCTGGTGACATAGATTTGGAGAGACAAGAGAGAGGCAGAAGAACTTTTTGGAAGCAGCACCTCGTGGAGGCAGATAGAGAGACTGAGAGGATTGCTGGTGGCCACTTTGAATCGCCCTGGACTTTTGAGACCTGTCCCCGGAGCTGCCAAGGACTGAGGAGACATGGCTGGTTTTGCTGGTACTTTGTCTGTCTGTTTTGATGTTGTTTTGCCAGATTTGTCCACTGGTGAAAGACAGTCCTGTTGTTGAAGAAGTCCTGGAACCTGGCTGTTGGCTAAGAGCTCCTGAGACTGTCCTGCAGATAGAGAGTGAATACTGTCCACTGGTGAAGGACAGTGCTGTTGTTGCAGGGGTCTGGGAACCTTTCTGTTGGTTCAGAGCTACTGAGACTGTCCTGCAGACAGAGAGTGAATACTGTCCACTGGTGAAGGACAGTGCTGTTGTTGCAGGGGTCTGGAGACTGTCCTGCAGACAGAGTGAATGCTGTCCACTGGTGAAGGACAGTGCTGTTGTTGCAGGGGTCTGGGAACCTTTCTGTTAGTTCAGAAGCCCTGAAGAAGGATTTTCTTGTTGTATGTTTACAGAAATCCTGAGAGAGGGTTTTGCTAATGTTTTCAGGGGTTCTAGGACTGTTCTACAGACAGAGGATGAATTAATGAAGGGACTGGCAATGTATCTTGTGGCCTTGCTAAGCCTTGTCTCCCCAGGAACTAAGATTGCTGAGAACTTGCCTCATGTCAAGATGAAGAAAAGACCTCCATTTGGGTATTAAGTGCTGTGCTTAAACTTGATGTAACTCTGGGGTAGATTCAATTGTGATCCAGGGGTGGGGAACTTTTGACCTTTTTGTGTTCTATGGTTGAACAAATAAATGTACTTTACTTATGTTTGGAAACTAATCTCCATTTGAGAAGAGGGGCTTTGTGGTGGACTAAATGAAGGTACAGCCTAGGGGTGGAGTAGTATTTAGAACAGGGACTTTGTAATTGATTGAATGAATGTAAGGTCCTGGGGTGGGGTAGTTCTTGGAGATTATTTAATCACACTTAGTAAATGCTGTATTTTGAATGATGTCATGTTTTGACCTTCTCTGTTCTTAATTTGTCACTGAATAAAATGGAGAGCACCTATGCTGGTATTTTGAACCTTGGGAAGTTGCCTTTCCTTGGCATACATTACAGTTGTCCAGGCTGTTTTTTTCATCATGGCTTTCTGGTAGACCAATAATTCTTAGATTATCTTTCCTAGATCTGTTGTCCAGCTGTGTTGGTTTTCCAATTTTCTTCTAATTTTTCAATCTTTATGTTTTGTTTGACTGATTCTTGATGTGTCATAGACTCATTAGTTTCAACTTGACTGATTCTAATTTTTACTGAATTATTTTCCTTTGTTAGTTTTTGAAGCTCTTTTTCCATATGTTCAGATTTCATTTTTAGGGAGGTATTTTCTCCAGTTAGATTTTGAACCTCACATCCCAGTTCACAAATTGTACTTTTTAAGGATTTGTTTTCTTCAGTGAGATTTTTTTTTCCCATTTTGGCCAATGTATGTTTTAAAAGAATTGGTTAATTTATCTTCCACCTCTCTAATTTGGCTTTTAAAATCTTTCTTGAGCTCTTCCAAGAATGCTTTTGGGCTTGAGACCCAGTTCATATTTCCTTCTGTGGTCTCAGCTGTGGATATAGAGTCAATGGTGTCTCCTGAAAGTGATTCTTCTCGTTCACAATAATAGGATTCAATTGTCTTTGGTCTTCCCTTTCCAAGTTGTTTCCAGCTCATTGTGATTGCCTATTTCCTGGCTTTTTAAAGTGGATTTTTGCTTCTGGGTAATAGAGGGCTCTGACCCACACTTCTCAAGTTAGG
Source organism: Petaurus breviceps papuanus (assembly GCF_028583685.1). Taxonomy (NCBI): domain Eukaryota; kingdom Metazoa; phylum Chordata; class Mammalia; order Diprotodontia; family Petauridae; genus Petaurus; species Petaurus breviceps. The sequence goes on from NW_027187348.1 coordinate 2,841,150, forward strand.
GGGCTAGGGGCCTGGTTGTTGACTTTGTGTGCTGTAGCCTCTGGGTGTCTAGTCTGAGACCAAGGCCAGGACTCTTAGTATTTCCCCTGGATTACCCTGAGGCTCACAGAGTAAAGTGTGGGGGAGGGGTGGTCTGGCCACTTCAGGTTTCCGGGTCTGTACACCTGGTATACAGCTCAGGCAGGCTCAGCAGCAGGTAGCCTGAGGTGCTGGTGTTTACAGATTTCCTTGATTGTGCTAAGGCACAACTAGGCTTCTGATCTTAGTGCTTGCTGGCTCCACCCCCCATGGTCAGCTGAGATGAGGTTTGTTGGGACACCTCCTACCCTTCCCTTCAGGCTCAGCACAGCTTCCTCTAGGACTCCCAAGCCTGCTGCTGCTTCCACTACTTCAGGATTTTACACTAGGGCAATAATCTCTGGGTTTTCAGGGTCAGGGAGGAGGATTAGAGCAACTAGGGTTTACTCTGCCATCTTGGCTCCCAGAAGTTCAGGTAGGTGATTTTTAAAATCCAGGCTGTGGGTTGATAGCCCCAGAAGAAGCTGCTGTGGCAGGTGGGGAGGGGCCTGCACTTTCTCTTACCCAGCTCCAACAGAGATTCTCCATCCTGCAATGAGATGGCTATGAATCCCCCTTGTGGTGGGCAAATCCGCTGGCTGGGGCCACTCTCACTCCGCTGTGGTTTGTTCTCAGGTCCATGCTGGTAAAGCCCCCGGGCACTCCACGTTCCCCCTGCCCAGTCCTATGTGGGCACTTTCCTGGACTGGGAATCTGCCACGCTCTATCTCCCAATGGATTTTGTCACTCTAAAATCCATTCAGATTCACTTTTTAGAGGTTAGTGACAGAATTCACCCAGGAGTTCAGATAAATTCCTGCTTTTGCTCCAACATCTTGACTCTGCCCCAGAAAGACAATTCTTACCCAAAATAAGTTCAAAACACAAGATCCAAATGAACTACATCTTTGGCTACTTTCAGAATTGTCATCAGTGATTACTGAGACAGCATATGAAATTTCTGAAAAAGTATGGAGAACTGAAGAGCTACCACAGGTTTGAAGAAGGTCAAATGTTGCCCAGATTTAAAAAGAAAGCAAAAGAATAGAGGAAATGTATTCTTCAACCTACAGGCCAGGCAGTTTGATCTTACAAAATTCTAGACTGCAAAATTCAAGGAATGGTATGTAAACACCTAGAAAAGGAAATGCTTGTCACAAGCAAGGACAGGTCATACCAAACTAAACATTTTTTATAGACTTATTCTTTTCAAAGCAGATTAGTAAAATACTGTAGACACAGTTTAACTATTATGTTCAGGAAGGCATTTAACAAAGTCTTTGATGCTATTCTTGTAGAAACAATGTGGTTAAACTGCAGCTAATTAGATGGTCAAACAGACCCAATGCCTAGTGATGATGATTCATTGTCAATTAAGAAAGTCTCCAAATTACCCTATTCCCTTAAAGGATCAGATCATCCTTCTAGTCACCAAAATTCATAATCTTGGAGTCATCTTTGACCTTCCATCATCCTCACCTAAATCCAATTAGTTGCCAAGGCTTGTGGTTCTAGTATCACATTACTCATATCCAATCCCTTCTTAATTTAGCCACCACTCTATCTCAAGTCCTTAACACTACTCACCAGTTATAACATCCTAAAAGCTCTCCTAGTCTTTAAATTCTTCCCAAACTGGTTTAACCCATCCTTCACAAAAGAACCAAAATAATCTTTACAAGGGAGTAGTTCTCACCACATAAAAATCCTTCAGAGGCTCCTTATCCTCCTTTTAAGGCCTTTTACAATCTACCTACAAGCTAACTTTCTAGCACACCCCCAACTTTTTAAAAGAAAAAAAAAACATTACTCTCTCTAAAATTCAGCAAAAATTAACTATTAGCTCTTCCCTGAAATAGACTTGCCAGCTCCTGCCCTGTTTATTCCTGTTGGCTGCACCCCATTCCAGGAATGAACTTTCTTTTCCACCTTGCCTCTTAGAATTGGACTTTCTTCAAAACTCAACTTAAACACCGCCTCTTATACTCTTTCCTCATGCCACTTTAAACTGAAATTATTGTGCCTGCTGGCTCCCACTTGAAGTTTTCTTAGGGCACATTGTCTAACATCTCTTTTGCAACTATCACTTCCTACCGATCTTGTTTTAATATCAGGAGTGTGCTACTTTAAACTCAATCTCATTATTTTCTCCATCACTTTCTTAAGTCTAGACAATTAATAACACAATAAATAAAGCCCCTATTTGTAGTGTTTACCCATTTCTGGGGTGTAAATAAGTGCTCACACTGAAAATTCAACAACTTGGTACTGAGCTATAGCATAGCACACACAGTCACAGTAATACAAGCTTTTTGAGGGCAGGGGCCAGGATGTTGTTTGTCTTAGTATCCTCAGCAAATAGCAATCACATAGTACAGTAGCATTTACTAAGTACCTACTATGTGCCAGGCACTGAAGACACAAAGAAAGGCTGCATTCACAGAGCGTAGTCCAACGGGGGAGACATAGTTCCCCAGAACAAACAAACAAAAACAATATCTATGTACAAACAAGATAGAGATGGGATAAATTGGGGGTAGTCTCAGAAGGAAGGCACTACTTTCAAGGACTGGGAAACATCTCTTGCAGAACGTGGAACCTTAGCTGAAATTTGAAAGCGGCCTTGTGCCAAGTACAAAAACATGGTTTCCGAATCCGGGAGGAAGGTGTCAAAGGCTAGAGGGCAGCGGGGGGAGGGGGAACAGATTAGGAAAGGCTTTAAACGCCAAGCCCCAGAAGCTTTTCTTTTCGACTTCTGGAGGAGCCATGGAGCCATGGAGTCCAGTGGTTGCCGGCGGGGAGGACGAGACACCTGGTCAGATCTATCCAGGCTTTGGGAAGCTCAAGCTGACAGCTGAGTAAAGAGGCTGGATTAACGTTTAAAACTGCATTAAGAATTCTGGGGGGGTCAAAAACTAAAAAAGAATTCTGGGGATGGGGCTCCCTTTGTGGAGTTGCGTTAAAGTGCGATCACAGATCTAAGCTTGGAAGGGATCTCACTAACCCCTTCAATTTAGAGAAGAGGAAACTAGAGACCCTGGGGGAGAAAACAACAAGCCCGGGATCACCGTCTGGTGAAAAGAGACAGGCCTCGGGATCAAATCCTGAGGATGACTCTAGTACTCCCCGGAGGGGGCTCTGACACGCACAACTCTCCCAGGTCAAAAGTGACCCGTGTGTGACAACCTTTCCTACACGAGTTCCAGCAGCTGGAGAACCGAGAGGAATGAGAGGGGAGGGGAATAGGTGAACAGGACCCCCCAGGATTAGCACCAAAATCAACCTATGCTGAAACCCACAGCGAGGCTCCGCCCCCTCCCTCCAACGCCCGGGCTTACGGTCAGAAAGCCCACGGACCGGCCCCAGGGTGCGGGCGGCACATGACGCCAATGGCCTCGCTCCCACTGGTCGCGCGATTCGCCGTCATATCAGCCTATGCCCCCTTCCTCTGATTGGTCGGCGCCTCGCTCCCGCCCTCTTCTCGCCCCGCCCCCCTCCTGGGCTTCCTCCCTCCTTCCCTGGTAACCGAGGCCGGAGAGCGGCCCAGCCGCACGTCCTTTGAGCGCGGAGGTGCGGCAGCGGGGGCGGCTGACGGCGCGAGGAGAGGGCAGGAGGCGGCAGCGGTCCGGGCCCCACTCAGGGGAGAAGGTGCAGGTTTCGGGGTGTGCGTGAGAGCAGGCGGACAGTCAGCTGGGGCTTTGGGGAGGTAGACCTCCAGAAAATTGGAGTCCGGGGGAGGGGGAATCTCTCCAACCGTAAGGAAGGAGCGGCGCCTCGGGGATAGGGGTGTTGTTGGACCGGGGCTCCCCTGGTTTAAAGTCCTACCCTGGAGCTGGAGGGGGCGGGGAGCCCTGGCGGCCTCCGCCCTCGCGAACCGCTGCGGGGCTGGGGTAGCGGAGGACCGGAGCCGCCTCCTCTGCCCTTTGGGGCTGGCTCTCCCCCAAGCCTGGCGGTACTGGACGGGGGAAGGGGTTGCGAGAGAGCCCCGGGGCGTCCAGCCCGGGGGGAAAGAGGGTGGGAGAATGGGAGGATGACAGCGCAGTAAGAGCAGCGCCTCCAGTTCGGCGGAGCGCTTCAGGGGCGTCGCCGCACCAGGAGGGCAGACCCCATTTTGGAAAAGGTTTTCTTAGAAGCCTCCTAATCAGGTACACTAACCGCAGGTGATCAGGAACCCTAGTCTGGGGGGGTCTTGTGGGCCAGCCAGCCACCTTTGTGAGCTTTTAAAAATGAGTTAATACCGTAGTTATATTTTTTTAAAAAGATTAAATGCCTAATGTCCATTATGTGATGTAGCTTAAGTGCCATACAGACTCTTGAGTATACTCATGTATTCGATACCCAAAGCTTAGCACCGGTGTCTGGCACCTTATAGGCTCTTAAGGGTTATTGAATGGAATTGTTAAGTATATCTATGTGACACATAGAAAAAGGCCCGGAGTCAAGAAGACTCATCTTCTCGAGTCCAAATCTGGCTTCAGACACTTGCTAGCCTTGGCACCCTGGGCAAGTCACACTTTGCCTCTGTTTCCCTATCTGTAAAATGAGCTGGAGAAGGAAATGACAAATTATTGAAGTCTCCCCGCCAAAATGGGGTCTCAAAGAATCTGAAAGGACTGCATAACAAGGCACTTGGACATTGAGAAAATAAAATATTGATTTTGTTTTTTATATTTTGATTCCATTCTGTAATTGATTCTATTAGCTGCCTGTGCAGTGTTTCTTCCTCTTTGAGTTAAGTTCAGAAGTTCAGTTTTCCATCTCTGAGTTTAAATTCATTTGTGCTATTATAAATCACCTTAACTCAAAGAAATAAATTACCTCTTGATACAGCCTTGCATACCCATGTATCATTAAGGGAGATCTGTTATTTTACTAACAAGCCTTATAGAATGCAGGTGGGTAACTAGAAGTCTGTTATCTTTGCTCAACTAAAGAGCAGGACTTTAAACCTTTCCTGACAGCTGGATGGAAGGAGGGGCTTGTTGCTAGCCTCAAATGTCCAGCCGGTCCTATTGTTTTTACACCTATGCTACTTCAGACTTTGTAACCAATCGTTGTTTTCCCTCTGTGATACTCCCTGTTACTTGTTTTCTTGTACTTCCCAAAACTGTATTAAGGCTGGCAAGCCCTACCTCATGGTCTTTTGACTGACTGAGGAATCAAGAGACCCCTTTGGTAATTTCTTGTCCCAGTAAATTGAATGTGCTTGGAATGTTGTGCCTCAGTTTACCTTACTTTTCAAATGTAACAACCTTTGTTACTTTGTGCCTGACTGGTAATCCCAAAGAGTGGAAACTTGCAAGTATTATCCCCGTTTTACAGGTGAGGGCATTCTAAACTTAAGATACCTTGGTTCCTGATTTGAGCCTTGAAGGAAGCTGTCCCCCAGATTGCCTTTCCTGTTAACCCTTGTCATTAGTGCTTTCTCTCTTTCTTCTCAATTTGCATTGTATTATTATCTGTCTAATAATAAAGCAGACTATAAGTTCCTTGAGGTCAGGAATTCTCTTTTAATTTTTCCTTTGTTTCCCTAGTACTTGATACATTATTTGCACTGCTTAAATTTAATAATCACTTTGGGGAGTTGAATTTCATAGGCAAGTCAGAAGATACGAACTGTTCAAGGTTTCAACCCAGGAGAATGACTAGATATGATAAAAGCTTAGTTTGCCTAACAACCTGATGAGTTTCCTTCTTTCTCTATTGCTTATGTCTCTTCCAGTTTATCTTGTCTTTGATCTCTTGTCCTTTTCTTTGTTCCTTTTCTTTAATAAAGTTTACTGTTCTACTGTTAAAATTTTTAAATGATCAATTTATACTATAAAGTCATTCAGCATACATAAATTGAACATTTACTATGTGCAAGACTCAGGGAATACCTTATCAACTCATTATCCCACTCTCCAATCTTCTGCTACTGTCTCCACCATCACTCATCTCACACAAAGAGGTGGCCCTACTTTTTTGCCAACCCCCTCTACCTGAGCAAGCAATCCAATTCCATCCCATCTCCAATAGAGTGTGCCCACTGTCATCACACTCTCTCAATTTATCTTTACTCTTTGTGTGCTGGCTTCTTCCCTGCTATCTACTCACATTCCTGTACCTCTCCAACCCTTAAGAAACCTTCACTTGACTGAGCAAAATCAGGAAAAGACTGTTGTACACAGTAACAGCAACACTGTGATAACCTACTTTGATAGACTTACTTATTTTTTTTTTTTAAAGCAATCGGGGTTAAGTAACTTGCTCAAGGTTACACGGCCAGTTATTTCTGGGTGTGGTGCTGAGTATCTGAGTCCGGATTTGATCCAGGTCATCCCAACGCTGGAGCCGGTGCTCTTACTCGCTGAGCCACCTGGCCGCCCCTAAGCAATTGGGGTTAAGTAACTTGCTCAAGGTTACACGGCCAGGTGTTTCTGGGTGGGTGCTAAGTGTCTGAGCCTGGGATTCGATCTCCAGGTCTTCTCAACACTGGAGCCGGTGCTCTTACTCGCTGTGCTACCTGGCCGCCCCTTGATAGACTTATTTAATTCTTCCCAGCAATATAGCAATGTAAAACAATTCCAAAAGACTCACAATGGAAAGTGCTACCCACAGCCAGAGAAAAAAACCATGGAATCTGAATGCAGATCAAAACATGCTATTTTCTCGTTTTTGTTTGTTTTTTCTTTCTTGTGTTTTTTTTCCCTTTTGTTCTGATTCTTCTTTTACAACATGACTAATGTGGAAATATGTTTGATATAATTGTATATGTATAGCATATATCAGATTGCAATAAATTTGGAACTTAAAAAGCTTATAAATCTGGATGTTGAAAGCTATCTTTACACGTAATTGGAGAAAAATAAAATACTGTTAAGTGTGGGGGGGATAAAAACTTCATTTGATCCTACCATCCTAACTTACCATCATCCTATATCTCTTGCCTTTTCTGGCCAAAATCCTTTAAAAAACTATTTAAAATAGGTACCTCCATTTCCTCTCACTCTTCTAATTCCCTACAATCCATCTTCTAACCTCATCATTCATTTGAAACTTGTGTCTCCAAAGTTACCAATAATCTCCTAATTGCCAAATCCAGTACCCTTTCCTCATTCTTCATTTTCCTTTCTGCAGCCTTTGAGAGTGTCAGTCATCCTTTCCTCCGTATTATTGTCTTCTCTCTAGGTTCTTGGGATGAAACTCTGGCCTTGTTCTCCTTCCTCTATGATTATTCTTCTCTGTCTACTTTGCTCGATCCTCATCCAAGTCATGCCTACTAACCATTAGTGTCCTACAGGATTCTTTCCTGTGCCCTCTTCCTTACTACTTCACTTGGTAATCTCATCAGCTCCTATGGATTTAATTATTATCTCTATACTGATGATTCTCATATCTCTCTATCCAGCTCTAACCTCCTCTCTACTGACTTCCAGTTTTGCATCAGTGACTACCTTTCAGACATCTCAGACTGGATGTCTTAAACTCAGCATATCCAAAACCAAACTCTATCTTATCCCTTAAACCCATCTAAACTTCAACTCCTCACTATCTCTCATTCCACTCTTCAGTCTCTTGCTCAGGTATTTTGATTTCAACTTTTCAGCATCTCTTGAATACAGTTCCTCTTTTTTGATAATGCTACCACCCTGTTGCAGGCCCTCATCACCTCTACACCTAAACTATTACAAAAGCCTTTTCCAGTTCATCCTCCATTCAGCTGCCAAAAATGATTTTCCTGAAGTGCCAGTTCAGTCATCACCACTGCAACCCCCACCCCCTAACTCCAGTGGTTCTAGTAATCTACAGAATCAAATATAAAGCCTTCTGTTTGTCATTCAGTGCCTTCATAACCTAGCCCCTTCTCGTCCAGTTTTCTTACACCTTATCCCTCCCCAACCCCCATGTATTCTGATCTAGTGACATTGGTCTTTATGTTCATCAACAACACATAACGAGGGCGGAGTCAAGATGGTGGAGTAGAAGCAGGACTGCCAGGCTCCAGCTTCCACCTTCACCAATCCATGTAAAAGAGGACTCTAAACAAATTTTGGAGCTGCAGAACCCACCAAATGACACAGAGAAGCTAACATCCCACTGAGGAAAGGCCGGCAGCAAGCGGCCAGCACAGCGCTCTGGGAGCCGACCCCAGCCCCAGGAGAGCCTATTTCCTTTTTAATGTTATTCCAATATAATCAACTCACTCCCACACTCTCTATGTAGAATCTTTCTGACTGCCCTAATAATGATAAAATTCTTAGAAGATACATATTTCGGCGGAGTCAAGATGGAGGAGTAGAAGCAGACCTCCCCGCTGTTCCAGCTTCCACCTTCCCCAATCCATGTAAAAGTGGGACTCTAAACAAACTTTGGAGCTGCAGAACCCACAAAATGACACAGAGAAGCTAACCTCTCACTGAGTACAGCCCAGCTGGCCAGCAGGAATCGGCTAGCGCAGTGCTCTGGGAGCCAAGCCCAGGCCCATGGGAGCCAGAGGTGGCGGCCAGAGGGACTCCAGATCACCAGTAGTTGTGGCCGTTTCCAGATTCATCAACACATAGATGTGAAGGACAGAGTGAGAGGTCAGTGCATTGTGGACTTGGGACCAGTAGTTGGAAGAGTTTTGGCTTTTGCCCCCAGGGTGAGAAGCCGCTGAGATGTCATGCCAGCTCCACATTGCAGCTTCAGCTCCTGGCCTGCAGACTGTAGGGGGACCAAGCAACTAGTCTGAGGGGTAATCGCTCTTGGCTTTAACCTGCTTGGATCTGGATTGCAGTCTAGGGTGGAGGTCCTGGGGTACATGACCAGCTTGCCAGAGGCCTCAGAGAGGGCACCCAACTAATACTTCCGGCAGCTAAGAAAATTCCCCTGTCTGGTGGCAGAGTCCTACTGGGGCAAAAAGCCCAGGGGTCACGTGACTGGGGGGCGACATGACCAGACAAAGGAAACAAACAGAAGACTCCAACATTAGACTCCTATTTGGGGGACAAAAAGGAGCAAAGCATGGAACAGGAGGAAGACAGTGAAGTTGGAACTCCTGCACCAAAAGCTTCAAAGGAAAATACAAGCTGGTTACAGGCCATAGAGGACCTTAAGAAGCAGATAAGAGAAGTGGAGGAAAAATTAGGAAGGAAATGAGAACGATGCAAGAAAATTAGGAAATGAGTGTCAACAGCCTGACTGAGGAAAATTACACCTTAAAAAACAGACTGACTCAATTGGCAAAAGAGGCTAAAAAAGGCAATGAAGAGAGGGATGCCTTGAAAAGACGAATTTGCCAGATGGAAAAAGAATCTCAAAAGCTCAATGAGGAGAATCTTTCCCTCGGATTTAGATTGGAGCAAAGGGAAGCTAGTGACTTTAAGAGAAATCAAGATGATGTTAAACAGATGCAAACAAATGAAAGAATAGAAGGCAATGTAAATATCTCATTGGAAAAACAACTGACATGGAAAATAGATCCAGGAGAGATAATTTAAAAATTATTGGACTACCTGAAAGCCATGATCAGGGAAAGAACCTAGAAATCATCCTCCAAGAAATTCTCAAGGAAAATTGCCCTGATGTTTTAGAACCAGAAGGCAAAATAGAGGTTGAAAAAATCCACTGATCACCTCCTGAAAAAGATCCCAAAAAAGAAAACTCCTAGGAATATTATAGCCAGGTTCCAAAATTCCCAGATCAAGGAGAGAATATTATACAGAAAGAAACAATTTGAACATTGTGGAAACACAGTCAGGATAACACAGGATCTAGCAGCTTCTACACTGAGGGGTTGAAGGGCCTGGAATAGGATATTCCGGAGGGCAGAGGAGCTGGGATTAAAACCAAGAATCACCTACCCAGCAAAACTGAGTATCAAGTTCCAGATAAAAATATGGTCATTCAGTGGAATAGAGGACTTTCAAGCATTCTTGATGAAAAAACCAAAGTTGAATAGAAAATTTGACATTCAGATACAAGAAGCAAGAGAAGCTTGAGAAGGTAAACAGGGAAAAGAAATCATAAGGAACTTATCAAAGTTGAACTATTTACTTAAATTCCTACATGGGAAAATGATAATTGTAACTGATGAAACTTTTCTCAGTATGAAAATAGTTGAAAGGAATACATACATATATATATACATATATATATATATCTGAGGGTATACGGGGGTATGAATACATGTGTGAATGTGTGTATATATGCTTACAGGTATACATAGAGGGCACAGGACCAATTTAATAGGAAGGGATGATACTTAATAGGTGAAATTAAGAGGTGAGAGAGGAATATAATGAGAGGAGATGGAGAGAGACAGAATGGGGTAAACTATCTCATAAAGAAGAGGCAAGGGAAAAGGGTTGCAATGGAGGGGAAAAATAGGAAGGCAAAAGAGAATGGGTCAGTCTTATTCTCACTGAATTTGGCTTGGGGAGGAAATGGAATACACACCAAATAGGGTATCTCACCCTACAGGAGAGTAAGGGGAAGGGGATTGGGAGGGGATGATGGAAGGGAGGGCAGGCTTGGGGGGGGAGGGAAGTTGGAAGCACCCACTTTTGAAAAGGGACGAGATCAAAGTAGAGAATAGAACAAGTGGGAGGTGGGATAGGAGGGAGGGAAATATAGTCAGTCTTTTATAATATATCTACTATGTTAATGTTTTGCATTAGCTACACATGTACAATCTATACAGAACTGCTTATCTTCCCAGTAAGGGTGGGTGACAAGGGAAGAAAGGAATGAATCTGGAATTCAAAATTTTAAAATCAAATGTTTAAAATTATATATACTATTATTAATACTATCTTACATGTAATTGGGAAAGAAGATATATATAGAGAGAGGTTCACCATGCCCTACTGGAAAAATCCGAGGGGGTATGGGAGACAGCAGATTGGAGGAGGGGATATCCTGTGGGACTGGTATTTTGGGGCGGTGGGTAGGGGAAAAACTGGGAAAAAATTTGTAACTCAAAATCTGGCGGAAATTAATGATGTAAATCAGAAGTTAATAAAGCATTTGAAAAATGAAAAAAAAACAGCAACAACAACCCGTAACATCTTTTGGCCCTGGGCATTTTCTCTGTGTCCCCATGCCTGAATGCTCTCCCTCTTCATCTTGGCCTCATGGCTTCCTTCAAGACCCAGCTAAAGTGTGACCTTCTGTAGGGAATCTTTCCCAGTCCCTCTTAATTTTAGTGTTTCCCTCTGTTAATTGTTTTTTTCCTGTTTATCCTGTATTTAGCTTGTTTATACATTTTTGTTTACTAATCTCAATTAGATTGTAAACTTTACATTCCCAGCACTTAGCATATAAGTACTTAATAAATACATATTGATTGAAAAAGATGAAATCATTTACCATTATATCATATCCTTGACAATCTACAAGAGGACATAAAACATGGATGCAAATAAGCTGTGCTATAAAGCAGAATGTGGTAAGGACAGGGAAGGGTTCCAGATAAGCTGCTATGAGAATTGTGAGGGAGAGATCACTTTCAGCTAGGAGGAATCGGTATTCTAAAAGAGTTGGAACAAGACTTGTTCTATAAGGAAGAGAGAAATTTTAGTATATCCCCTTAAGCAGGGGAGAGAAGTATCTACTCCAGGCAAAGAGGATATTTTCAAGCAGAGTCTCACAATGCCAGGAAAAAAAAAAACTGGAAAAGTATATTGGGCTCAGATTATATAGCAACTTGAATGTCAAAATGGGTTTATATTTTATTCAGTTGGTAGTAAGGGACTGTTGAAAGTTTCTGAGTGTATGACTGGTGTAATCAGAGATGTTTAGTAGAAGGGTTGCATGAAGGATGGTTTGGAAAGAAGAAAGATTGGATCTAGGATTGCCAGTTAGGAGACTGCTACAGCTTATGTGAAATGTGATGATGGCCTAAACTTGGTGGTAACAGTGGGAATGGAAAAAAAGGAAAAGTAGAATTATTAGGATTTGGCAGATGATTGAGAAACAGAAGGAAGAGTGAAAAATTATAACCAAGGTTTATTATTCAATCAGAAAGCAGAAAACTGCAGATTCTGGCAAAAATTCTCAGTCCCCTCTCCCTACTTGTCCTGTCTGGCCCCCTGGATCAGGAGTACAGGGGTACCTCACCTAGCACCACTCTCTCCTGTCCAGACATCACTACCCCAACTCTTTAATGGGAGAAGGAATAGGAGTGGGGCAGGGCTCTACTCTGCCTTCAGGCATCCAGAAGAGCTCCCTAGCACCCATGACGGGCCCCACCCCTCTTTTTGGTTTTCTAACACATTTATTAAAAATCAAATATGAATAAAGCTACAAGTTTAATATGAGGGGAAAAAGGAAGGGAGTGGTTAACTCTTTCCTGAGTGACTGAGCCCAAATGTTAGTACAATCAAAGGAAATATATGCATTAGTGGTAGGGGCAGGTTTCATAGAATTAATTTTGGGCTCATAAAATTTAGAGTTCTGGCAAGTAGCTATCCAGCAGATAGTTGGTGATAAAGGACTAGAATTTTGGCAAGGTCTTGGTGAAAGTCCTTAAGAGGAGTTATTTACACACCACTGGAGCTGTAAGAGTAGATGAGGTGGGGCAGGAGAGGGGGTTGTATATTTAGAGAAGGTAGCTAAAGACCAAACCTTAAAAGATACTCAGTTAAGAAATGGGAGGGTGAGACAGCAAATGAAACTAGACAAAGCATTAAGGAAAGAACAGTGTGGTGTCAGTGAAGTCAAAGAAAGGGATTATCTACAGTAGAGGTGTCCACATGTGTCCCACAGCATTCCTGAGTGCAGCCCAAACTAGATTAAAATGTAACTTGGAAATATTTAACAAAATCAATAAAAGACAGGAAACATTAATATGTGGTTTTCTAAGTCAATATGCAGCCCACATTTAGTGGTTCCTATTTTTGGTATCCTGTTTGAGTTTGATACCATTTTTCTACAGCATCAAAATTCAAAGAGAATATATAAGAACATGAGGAATTTTCAAATGCGATTGAATTTGGTAGTAAAGAGGTCATGAATGATAATAAGAGCAGATTCAAAAGGTGTTGGAACAGAAACTGGATTGTAAGGCTGGAAGTGGTGAGTTACACAACTTTGGAAGGCTAGGTGATTAAGAAGAGAAAGAAAAGATCACTTGTTTGATTGGGAGTGAACAGGGTCAAGGAAAAGTTGCCAATCAGACAAGGAGATAAAGGTGCTTGAGAAAGAGAGGATGATTGAAAAAGCTAGGTTACTGGGAATTAGGAGAAGCTATCAAAGGTATATGTAGAGGAGTTAGCTTTGACCTGGAAAAGGAACATCTCTTGTGAAACTGAAGGACTGTACATTCAAGGGAAGGAAAGAGGATAAAGGAGGGCATAAATTTAAAGGTTTAAGGGACTTCATATCAGATGACTTAATAAAGTAAGAGACAGGGTCACCTGCTGAAAATGAGTGGGGAAGGTTTGGACTTGGGGGCTTGAGAAAAAGCGGCTTTGGAGAGTAAAAGATGAGTAGAAGACTTGCGATGCAGCAGCGTGGCCTCAGTTCAGATTGGATCTTATGAATTTGTAGTGGATCTAGGCAGCATAGCTACGACTTTCTTCTCTAGCAGAATAACAAGTAGTAACAGGTGGTTCCCCAGGATTAAGGAAAAAAAAGGATGTGAATATAAATGGGGGACAATATATAGTTGAAGTGGTTAACTGTAAGATCAAGACTTTAAAGGAAGGTAAGTTTGGAGCAGGGGAGATGGTCCAAAAGAACAGAGATGGATGGATGTTAATTGTTTTAAACATTGTAAACATTCTTTACCCCCCCAAAAAAAACAACTCACAAACTAAACTTCACATTTAGGTTACACTTCCATGTGGCTCTCAGCTGACTTTATTATTATTTTTTTTTTTTTACCAACTGGTGGGCCTTTGGTCCTCAGCAGAAAGCCTTTTTCACTACTGCTTTAAACAAATAAAATGATCACTACTGGCCCTGCTTTGCATAGCAATAGAGGGTTTACATTTAAACTTAACTTCAATTTAACAGCAATTTTCAGGTCTCATCCAGATTGATGAAACATAAATTTACTTGCACCTGATTTTCTAATTCATTATGAAGATTACTATTATATAATATTTGAGTGACTTTTATGTATACTGCACTGTGTTGAATTATCTTGAGGTCTTTCAGGTAGCCTTGTGTGTTTGAAACTAGTGTGAAGATTTATGTTAAAATTGTTATATTTGTGGAAATATGAAATTACAGACAGCTTTTTAATAGTCCAGCAACCCTTCCCACACTTTGCCATGAGAGTTGACATATATATAATGAACTTGAGAGTTTATAGCCTGAATTGCATTAGAAGTGCAGTGGAGTATATATTCAGTTTTGAGTAAATTTATCCTTTCTTAGAGTCTGATTGTATTTTATGCACAGAATTGATGGTTCTGTATTCATTTATATAGTACTGAGTAGAAACTTCTTGAAGGGCTAAATCAAAACATATTAGCAAACACTAACTTATAAAAAGATTGTGTCTCAAAGTTCTTTTTGTAAGTTGCATGTTTAAGAGTTAATATGCATTTTCCCATTGTTGTGACTATGGTTAGGTACCTACAATCTGTTTATACTTAAAAGCAGTTTCTTATAATGTACCTGAAAAGTAGATGGTATTCTAGAATTTGAACACCATTTATAACATCAAACCTATTACAAAACATGTCTCACACACACACACACACACACACACACACACACACACACACACACAC
>NW_027187348.1:2855921-2892217 GCF_028583685.1 Petaurus breviceps papuanus
CACACACACACACACACACACACACACACACACACACACACACACACACCCTAGTCAAAGGCTCCACCAAAAAGCAGTATTTTCGAAACCACACCCTATGCCTTCAGAGCTTCTACTCTTAAAATCAGAGTGCTACCCCCTGAAGCTGGAGAGCCCATTGCAGGACCTAACTCTTAGGAGTCTCACAGTTTTGGCAGGAAGATCTCCAAATTCTGTGGCATACATTTAAATTCAGCTACTTCAGCAGCAAAAACTCTGGAACCAGTTCTGTTCTTGAGATATTTATAAAAGTTATTTCTAATGATTCTTTTTGAAGGAAATATAAGCCTTTTTATCTATGTCATTCAGGTGTCACGATGGATCTTGTACTGAATGTTGCAGATTATTATTTTTTCACGCCATATGTATATCCAAGTACATGGCCAGAGGATGAAATTATCCGACAGTATCTCAGCCTCCTAGTCATAACAAATCTTGGTGCTTTCATTTTATATTTCTTTTTTGCAACTCTGAGCTATTATTTTATATTTGATCACTCATTGAAGAAACATCCCCTTTTTTTAGAGGTAAGCATTTCACTTTTCCTGTATGCTATATATCAGTTAAAAGTATGGGGATGGGGGTGGGATTGTTGATTATCAATTATTTCTGTCCTATGCATGAGTATACTAAAACTACTAGGCGGATATTGTAGTGGGTATGGTCAAAGGATTCTAAAAGCTTGATTAGTAAGGTGTAAACAGATGTAGCTTTTACAGTTATGTTCTTTAATGTATGTCCTTAAGCAGAACAGTGGAAATATACTAGTTAGTTTTTATTATTATTATTAATAACCTCCATTTATAAGATGCTTTAAAGTTTGCAGAATCTACAATTATTATCTCACTTGATCCTCACAGTAACCTTGGGAGGTAGAGGCTATTATAATCCCTATTTCCATATGAAGGAAATAAGGAAGACATAGGTGAAGTAACTTAGCCAGGGACACACAGGTACTAAATGTCTGAGGCAGGATTTGAACTCCATTCTCCCTGACTGAAACAGCTAGGTGGTGGTGCAGTGGATGTTGTGCCAGGTCTGGAGTCAAGAAGACCTAAGTTCAAATCCAGCCTCAGATACTAGCTCTATTACCCTGAGCAAGTCACTTAACCCTGTTTGCCATAGTTTCCTCATCTGTAAAATGAGCTGGAGACAAAATGGCAAACCACTTCACTATCTTTGCCAAGAAAACCCCAACCGGGGTCATGACAAGTCAGACTCTACTGAAATGATAGAACAACAAGATCTTCATGACTCTAGGCCTGGGGCTTAATGCAGTGTGCCACCTACCTGCTTATAGAATTGAGAATTTTTAGAATTGTTTTTAATCACTTTCAGTTCCCTTATTCTCAGTGATCACAGGGTTAGAATTACAAACATTATGGACTGGTATGGTGAAGCGGGTGGAAGGAAAATTTTAATTGTATTTAATACAGTGTCCAGTAGGGATATTTTAAGGAAGAGAATGTCTCTTCGAAATTAAAATTAATCATTTATGTTAAGGAAATGTCCTTTTCTTTGTACACCTCTCTTTCTCTTTCTCCCTCTCTCTCTGTCTCTTCCTCTTGTCTCTCTGTTCCCCTCTCTTTTCTTCCTCTTTCTCTCATCTCCTTCCTCTTTCTCTTTTGCTCCCTCCCTCTCTTTTTTTCTCTCTCTCTAACATAATGAGATTTTAATATAAAATAGTTTGGGCTAAAAATAAATAAAATGATACTAATGAAAGGGATCTTTAAGCCACAACTAGAAGTAATTATATTTCTCTATTACTTGAGTTGTGCACATTGAAAACAAATAATGGATCCAGTTTTAAATACTTAAAAATCTGAATTTCAGAACCAAGTATATCTAGAGATTAAGTATACTGTCAAGGCACTGCCATGGATAAGTATTCCCACGGTTTCATTGTTTCTGGCAGAAGTCAGAGGTTACAGCAAACTGTATGACAAAATAGAAGATTCGACATATGGTGAGTATACAGTTTGATTGTCAAGAAAAGAGAATCTGAATATAGATGAATGTATTTTAAAAGCTAAGTTCCTTCCTTAGCATAACATTTGTTAATTCCATTGAGATTATCTTAAGAAAAAAAGGTGAAGTAATCAAACCTGTAATAGTTTAAATGGAAAATATACCCAAGGGTGCTGCAGACACCATATAGAATTCCTGCTAAATTTTTATTTTCTTTCTAAACCTTAATGGTTATTAAGTTGCATCAAAAGATCTGACACTTAGGTGAAAGGGTATAAAAGCATTTCTGTATTAATCAGCTAAATTTGAGAGACCTGGGTTAATCTAGATATTTTGTATGCAACTTTATGAGAAATAAAAATATTTACACTTAGCAACAGCACTTGCAAGAAGCAAATTGCATGTGTATGGAAAAATATTCGGAGGCAGTCTCTGCCCATGTGGACCTCATCATTTATGTAGCAGTAGGGGGCAAATAAAAGACATGGGAAAAGTTGATCAAGGCAGTACTTGGTTTAAGTACCAGGGGCAAATAAAGGACATGGGAAAAGTTGATCAAAGCAGTACTTGGTTTAAGTACCAAAGTAGGGGTATGGAAAATAGCTCCATTAGGAATTCAGGGGATGAAGAGATCACAGTAGGACAGAATGATATGAAAAGCTTTGAGCTATGCTTAGAAAAATGAGTAGGATTTATATAGGTGGAGAGAGGGTTTTTCATACAGATGAAAGAGTATGAACAAAGGTATGGAGACAGAATAGCGAGCAAACTTACCAGGCTACAGCAGGGGCTTAGTGCCTAAGGAGATAAAGGTGGAAACATAGAGGCCATGTTGTAGAGTCATGAATGTTAGGCTGAAGAGTTTATATTCTATTGATAGAATCTGAGTTAGAACATACCTCAAATGTTATCTAATTCAACCCTTTACTGAATCCCAAAGCCCCTCTAGAATATTCCTAAAAAATTATTATCCTGCCTTTGCTAGAACACCTCCAGTGATAGAACATAAGTTTCTTGAGGGCAAGTACTGTTTCATTCTTGTCTTTGCATCCTCATTACAAAGGTGCTTAATAAATGTTTGTTGATTGATTGGTAGAGATCTTACTACTTTGTAAGGCAGTCTGATCCATTGTTGGATAACCCAGTTGTTCAGAAGTTCTTTATGTTTAATTGAAATTTGCCTCCCTATAACTTCTACCCATTGGTTCTAGTTTTGTCTTTTGGAACCAAGCAGAACAAGTCTTCCATTTCTTCCACAAAATAACCCTGTAAAGATCATGTTCACCCTGATTCTCCTCTTCTTCACACTAGAGTACCATTGATTACTTTCTTTGTTCTTCATATGGGCATGGTTTTTAGCTATGTTTCTTTAACAGTCTGGGTCAGCATTCTCTAGATCCCTTCTTTTGTCAGTGGCCCTATTGAAATGTAATACCCAGAACTGAACCACAGTACTGAGAATGTGTTCTGATTAGGGATTGTCACTTTGCCTATTTTGAACACACTGCTTCTCTTAAGGAAGCTTAAAAATAAATTCACCATTTTGTCCATCATATTGTAAAATTGACTTAGACTGAGCTTATACTCCATTGAGTTCCCTGGGGCTTTTTCATATGAAACACAGGGAACGAGAAAGACCATTTGGGCTCTGGGCTCCTTGGGCCATCTCCACCGCCACCTGAAACCACTAGGTCTTTTCCACCTGGACCCTCATTTCCTGACTTCTGGTTTTTGCTGGCCCAGGTAGCAACATTCACTTCTTGGTCTCTGTGACCTCCTAGGCCTTTTCAGGCCCACTTCTAACACAAGAATCCCTACCTCTCACACCCCAGATCCTTCTTCACGGCAGGTTAGGCACCACCAGCTCTTAAAGCCTTGTAAGATGCAGTCTTCAATGAACCTCTCTCTAATCACTGATACTCTGCATGTATTTATTCTTCAGTGCTTCCCACACTTCTGTCCCTTTATATTGTGAATATCTTAGCAATTCTGAACTCCCAGCTATTGATGTGCAAACCTCGTTCTCTACCTCCAATTGTCCACACTTTTTTTTTTAAATACAGTTTTGTCATCTAAAACATTATACCTTCCAACTTCAGTTTTTATAAATTTGATAATTATGGTCACCATCAAGTCTTTAGCCAAGTCACAGACAAAAATATTTTATGTATCCAAAGCTCTTCAGTAAAGTGTTTTTTTCTTAATTTATCTGACAATATTAGAAGGTAGGATGATTTAAGAAGCTATTATAATAATCTAGGCATGATGTGATAAACTCATAGAAAGAAAAAGGTAAATTTGGAAAACATTAAAGAAGGGTGGCATAAGGTGAATGGGTACAAGGGAATGAATAAGGATACATAACATCCTTAGATCAGTCTGTCCAGTAATTGGGTATTTATCCAAAAATGGATATCTAACATCTTTGAGTAGATTTTCATTAAAGTGTCATATATTTCAGTTCCTTCAGAGAAAGAGAATAGAGAAATAAATGATACTAAAATGAAGGGAGGAAATAATCATGAATTTCTAGAAAATTCCAAGGAGACTTTTATATTATAGTTACTAAATGAGACTTCAAGACTGTATTTTGTTCTTACACCTGAAAAGTGACTCTTGATCTTGAAATATAAGCTTAAGTTTGATTCTGCTACTCTCTAGGTTGGCTTGGAGTCATTTTTAGTATGCTGTCCTTCCTCTTCTTCACTGACATGGCAATCTACTGGATTCATCGGGGCCTTCATCATAAACTTGTATATAAGGTAGAGTTATTCTAGGCAAAGCGGAAAAATACTACCACATAATTTCTTGCATGCGCACACACACACACACATAATTATTTCCAAAACTTTTACCTAGATGAGATTCTTTAGTGGCCACAGCTCTTAACAAGTCCCATTTATCTTTTTGTTTGGTGAATCTATGTGGCACTAGAAAGGGATTTTTTTTAAAGACCAACATTTTTAAGAGTTAAAGACCAACATTTTTAAGAGTTTACAAAATTAATTTGTTCAATAGCAAGAGTTTGGATGTTAAATTTTAACTGATTTTGAAAGTGATTCCTCAGATAGGCATCATTTTTACCTATACATCTAAATTCATATTATATGGTTTTGGGCAAGTCATTTAACCCTGGGTTTAAATTTCTTCATCTGTAAAATAAGGTAGTTGAACTAGATGATCCCTGAGGTCCTTTTTATCTGTAAGTCTGTTCTATATGAAAAATTATGTTTTGCAGAATAAAGTTGTTTTTTGATAAGGATTTTCTTTTCCTTCTGTAGCGTGTACACAAGCCGCATCACATTTGGAAGATTGCTACACCATTTGCAAGTCATGCTTTTCACCCAGTGGATGGCTTCCTTCAGAGTCTACCATATCATGTATACCCCTTTATCTTTCCATTACACAAAGTGGTTTATTTAGGCCTGTACATCTTTGTGAATGTCTGGACAATTTCCATACATGATGGTGACTTCCGAGTTCCAAAATTCTTAGAAGCAGTTATTAATGGCTCAGCCCATCACACAGATCACCACCTCTACTTTGACTATAACTATGGCCAATATTTCACACTGTGGGATAGAATTGGAGGCTCTTTCAAGTATCCTTCTGCTTTTGAAGGCAAGGGACCACTAAATTATATGAAGAAAATAACTGAAGAAAAATTAAATGGCCATGTAGCAAATGGTTGCAAGGATGAACAGTTTCTCAGCGGAGAGGGTTTAAAGACAAAGTAGGTTGTTGCCTAATCGCTGCTAAATAGCAACTTCTAGTAAAGAAAAACCTATTCAACAGGCAACCAAGGGATATCATCAAATTCAACTCTTCTGGTGTCACTTAAGATTTAGCATTCAGTGTAACTATGATATGATCATGGTGATGGATTGCAGCAGGATGCTGTGAACACCAAAATCTGGGCTCCTCGGTTCCAGCATTAGATATTGGACTAAGGTCTACCTTTATTATTTGTTTCCTGCTGGAAAAGCTGTGGTTCATAAGGACTCAAAACATGTACAGAAAGAAAATGATGAAGGGTAGTAGGGTGATTGTATGTAATATACCTTATACTCCTGTTCATTGAGGAAGACTAATTTTGTTTAAAAACAAGATTTAGTATCATAACAAAGAGCTTTTAATCTAAGGGTGAAAAGCCTTATTGTGACAATGTTAATTGATCTGTTAAAGGTGGGGGTTGACTACATGCAGCACTTTATTTAAATGAGAATGTCTTTGTGAAGTTACATGTCCTGGTGTATAAGATTAGCAATTAAATAATGTAAGCTAATTAATAGCCAGTGTAACAAGATTTGCTATCCTCCTCTACCAAGGAAATTCATTTTGGGGGACAGTGCCATATGTAAAGTTAAAGTTAATAGGACTCTGCTGTCTTGCAGTGAAGTGAATAAGTAGAATTTTTTTTCCCCTAAATTGAAGCTACCCAGGTTTTATTTATAATGACTCATCCAGGTCTAAGATTACATAAATAAAGCTTCCAGGTGTTTTTAAAATTTTAAAACAATAATAATCGCTTTGGTCTAATGCTTGAATCCGAATGTACTTTAAAAAGTGAAATTTGATATCTGAATAAGAATATATTTGACAGTACTAATTTTATATTAAATTGATGCACTGCACTTTTGATATGTGTCAAAGTTATATACCTGCAATTTTCTATAAAGTGGAAAGGATTTCTGAGTAAATAGTCAATATGAAAGATTAATTTTGCAATTAAATCATTCCACCAAAAAAGATTTAGCTAAATAATGTGCATGGTAAAATAAATATGGTTTGCAAAAGCATTCTATGCAACTGTTTGTATAAATGTCAATTAAAAATAAAACATTGTTATCAAACTGGTCGAATTAAATTTTCTCACAACATAGCAAGGACTTTAGTGTTCTGTCGTTTTTGTGTATATTTGAAGCATCAGCAGCATGAAATGTTAGATATGTGCACAGATACCAATTGTTAAAAATGCACTGGCATTTAATTTTGATTGTATCTGTTCAATGTTTACTTGACTGTTGGCTAAGTAGTAGAATTTAGGATGAATCATAAAATTTTGTGCTTTGGGTATAGAAGCTTTGTTTTGTTTTTAATCTTCATGAAATGTACATTACTTCAAATCAGAGTTGAGATGTGAACGTTATAAGAGAACTGAGGTATAGCTGCTCTGGTTTCTTCTTCAATATTCTCCAACTGTGGCCAGATTGAAAAAATATCTCTTCACAATCAAGAAAAGGCATTCGGAGTTCTGTTTTCCCTGGCATTCTCCAAATTGACAAATGGAACAGCATTTTCCCCATTAAATTGTGATAGTCCTGTTACATTAGTCCTACCTGTGCATCCAGTAATTTGTGAAAATCCCAGTGTGTATATATATATATATATGTATACTGCCTTTATTAGACCACAGTTTGAGTATGGGTTCAATTCAGGATATCGCATTTTAAGAACAGTGATAAACTAGAGAATGTCCAGAGGCCAACCAGGATGGTGGAGGACCTGGAGATCATGCCCTCTGAGGATTTTCAAATATTAAGCATCTGCTATGTACCAGACTAGGCAGCTAGGTGGTGTAGTAGACAGTGCCAGGCCCAGAGTCAGGAAGACTGACTTTCCTGAGTTCAAATCAGGCCTCTGACACTAGCTGTATGACTGGGCAAGTCACTTAACCCTGTTTGCTTCAGTTTCCTCATGTGTTCAATAAGCTGGGGAAGAAAATAGTAAAACCACCCCAGTATCTTTGCCAAGAAAACCCTAGATTGGATCACAAAGAGTTGGACACAACTGAAATGACTGAACAACCACAGTGTGCCAGACATTACATTATATGCTAAAAATAGAAAAATGAAACATCCTCTGCCCTCAAAGACTTTCTATTTCCACTAAGGGAGACAACATTTATATAAGGATATACAAGATAAAATATAAAGTAAATATTTCTAGAGGGAAGAAAACTAGAATCAGGGCAGCTAGATGGCACAGTGAATAGAGCAACGGCCCTAGAGCCAGGAGGATCTGAGTTCAAATCCGACCTCAGACACTTAACATTAGCTGTGTGACCTTGAGCAAGTCACTTAACCGCAATTGCCCTCCCCAGTTAGAATCTGGGGAGATCAGGAAAGGCATGTAATAGGATTCTAAGAGGTAGTGAGTTAATTTCAAGTCTATAGAAGAGGGACTGGTCCCAAAGAATATAAGAACATTTTTTTTAATGTTATGTCAAATTTAGAAAATGTAAAAAAAAAAAGTCAATTTATAACAGTTTTTGGAGTTAACTTCTCAGTGTTGGTAATGGGTTCTCTCCATAGGAGGTATTCAAGGAAAGTCTGGATAACCTCTTATTAGCTATGTTGTAGAGGGAATAATTGTTCAGACAGGGGTTGAACTTAGATGCCCTCTGAGATTCTGTGTGATTGACCTCCCATCTCCTTGAAGGTCTGACAAAGTGTGAGACTTTGGACTACTAGATGAGCTCAGTTTAATCAGCCTTATCATCCACAGATTGTGTGTGTGTGTGTGTGTGTGTGTGTGTGTGTGTGTATACAGAACCAAAAGAAGGCATATTGTAGTGGAAATAAGTCAATCAACTGACAAGCATTAAGTACCTACCCTGCACTGGGAATACAAACAGCCCCTGCCTTTAAGGCTATTAAGTTCATAGAGACAAATGATATGTATCCATTAATACTTTTAGTACCTACACTGTGCCTGGGGCTGTTACAAAAACAATAAACTCCCTAACAAGGGTCATGCATTCTATCAGTGGAGACATATGGATGTGTAAGTACAGAGAGAGCAGACCTGTAACATAATTGATATTACCTTTCAGGTCCATACATATACAAGTATATACAGAATAAATACAAGGGAGGGAGAGAAGACACTAGTAATTAAAAGGGAACAGGAATGCCTTTCTATAGAAGGTGTTGGTTGTAGACATAGAAGTATATACCAAAAACATACATGGCAATTTGAGAGAGCATGGGGCGAGGGGTAGAGAGGGGGATAAGGAAAAGCTTTATGTAAAAGTTGCTAATTAAGCTGGTTGTTGAAGGAAATTAGGAATTCTAATATAGAAAAGAGGGAATACATTCTAGATCAGAGCAAAGGTACAGAGATAAGTAATGTGTCACGTGTGAGAAATGGCAAATAGGCTAATCTGGCTGTTTAGTGAGACTGGAAAGGTTGGAGCCAGGCTGTAGAGGACTTTAAATGACAGACAATGGAACTTACATTTGATCCTGGAGGTAAGAGGGACTCACTAAAACTCAGTGAGCAAAAGAGTGACATCATCAGACCTGTACTTAGAGAAAATCAATTTGACATATGTGGGAAAGAATAAGATATGGCAGGAAGCTATACAATAGTCCAAGCAAGAGGTAGGGGAAGAAATGGGAAGGGAGAAAGTGTTAAGTACCTTCTCTGTGCCAGGCACTGTTTTAAGTGCCTTACAAACATCTCATTTGGGAGGTATGTGCTATCATCCCCATTTTGCAGTTGGGGAAACTGAGGAAGACAGAGGCTGAGTTGCTCAGAGTCACACAGCTATGAAGTGTGTGTAAGACCATATTTCAATTCAGCACTTCCTGACTCCAGGCCCAGCATTTATCCATTACATTCATTATACCATAGAGAAGATGAGGGCCTGAACTATGTGGTTATGTAAGTAGAAATAAAGGAATAGATGCAAGAGATATGGAAACAGAATCAAGACTTGCAGACTATTTGGACATGTTGGGTGAAGGAGAGTGAGGAGTTAAGTATGATTGAAGTTGAGAACCTGAATGACTAAAAATGATATCCTCAACACAAATATAAGGAAGTTTGGAAAAAGGGAGGTTTGGGGCAAAGGTAATGATTTTTTGCTTTGGTGTTTCAAGCCAATGGGACATTTGGTTTGAAATACCCAATAAATACTGGTTAATGGTGGATTATAGCTTGTAGAGCAAGACTTGGGCTAGATCTACAGACCTTAAAGTAATCTGCATAAAGATGACATTTGAATCCCTGGGAGCTGATGAGGTCACCAAGTCTAAACACCAAGAGTTTAGAGCTAGAAGAGGGCCAAGGATAGAACCTTGGAGCACATTATAGTTAGGAGGCAGGATATGGGTGATGATCCAGCAAAGGAGACTGAGGAATGATCAGAAAGGATGGAGAACTAAGAGAGAGCAAAATCACAAAAACTCTGAAAAAATGTATCTATGAGGAGAGGGTAGTCAGTAGTATCAAATCCTGCAGAGATATTGAGAAAAGGTTACCAGATTTGTCAATTAAGAGATTCACTACTCATTTTTTGAAAAGAGCGATTTCAATTGAGGCCAGTAGTGAGAAGTAAATTCCCCAACATTAAAAGCAGTCGAGGTTCACACAAATAAAGTCAGATCTAACTAATTGGAAAAATATCAATTGCTCATGGCTGGGTTGAGCTAATATAATAAAAATGACAATTTTACCTAAATTAAATTATATATTTAGTGCCATACCAATTAATTTACCAAAAAACTACTTTAGAGTTAGAAAAAATAGTAACAAAATTCATCTGGAAGAATAAACGGTCCAGAATATCAAGGGAATTAATGAAAAGAAATGCTAGGGAAGGTGGACTAGCTTTACCAGATTTCAATCTGTACTATAAAGCAGCAGTCATCAAAACTACTTGGTACTGGCTGAGGAATAGAGGAGTGGATCAATGGAATAGATTGGGCACACGAGATTCAGAAGTCAATGACTACGGTAATGTATTGTTTGATAAACCCCCAGACCCTGGTTTTTGGGATAAGAACTCACTATTTGACAAAAACTGCTGGGAAAACTGGAGTACAGTATGGCAGAAACTGGGCATCGACCGTTATCTAACACCATATACCAAAATCAAGTCTAAATGGGTTCATGATCTAGGTATAAAGGTTGATACTGTAAGCAGTCTGCTAAAACAAGGAATAGTTTACCTATCAGACTTGTGGAGAGGGAATGACTTTATGACTAAACAGGAATTAGAGAACATTATAAAATGTAAAATGGATAATTTTGACTACATGAAATTGAAAAGTTTCTGTACAAATAAAGCCAATGTAACCAAGATTAAGAGGGAGGTGGGAAATTGGGAAAGAATCTTTACAACCTATGTCTCTGACAAAGGACTCATTTCTAAAATATACAGAGAATTGAGTCAAATTTATAAGAATACAAGTCATTCCCCAATTGATAAATGGTCAAAGGATATGAACAGGCAGTTTTCAGAGAAAGAAATTAAAGCTATCTATAAGCACATGAAGAAATGTTCTAATTCACTATTGATTAGAGAAATGCAAATCAAAACAACTCTGAGGTACCACATCTCACCAGTCAGATTGGCTAAGATGACAAAACAGGAAAATGACAAATGCTGGAGAGGATGTGGGCAAACTGGAACACTAATGCATTGTTGGTGGAGTTGTGAACTGATCCAGCCTTTCTGGAGAGCAATCTGGAATTATGCCCAAAGGGCTATACATACTTTCATACCCTTTGATCCAGCAATACCACTCCTAGGGTTATATCCCAAAGAGATCATAGAAATGGGAGAAAGACCCATATGTACAAAAATGTTTATAGCAGCTCTTTTTGTTGTGACAAAGAATTGGAAATTAAGGGGGTGCCCATCAATTGGGGAATGGCTGAACAAGTTGTGGTATATGCATGTTATGGAATACTATTGTGCTATAAGAAACGGGGAGCAGGCAGTCTTCATATTTACCTGGAGAGGCTTAAAAGAACTGATGCTGAGGTGAGAAGAGTAGAACCAGGAGAAATTTGTACACAATTACAGACACAACGTATTTGTGATGACCAACTTTGATAGACTGGACTCTTCTCAGCAATGCAGGGATATAAGTCAATCCCAAAAGACGCATGATGGAGAGAAAAACATGCATCCAGAGAAAGAACTAGAAAGAACTAAGTTTATATCCAGGTGGAAGCAAAATACCTGATCTTTTTCGTTCTCTTATTTGGTTTTATATCCTCTTTACCATTTTTCATTCCAGCTGGTACAATCCGTCCTTATAACCTGACCAATGTATAATGTGAAAGTATTTACAGATCCTATACTTGACTATAAGCTGCCATGGGGGGAGGGAGGGGAAAGAGGGGGACAAAATGTGAAATTCAAGGAATTGTGGAATTGAATCCTGTAAACTAAAAGGAAACAAATTAATAAATTAAAAAAAATTAAGATAAAAAAACAGAAGGCATTGAACATATGAATACATAATCAAACATATGCAGTGAAATAAATATGTTCAAAACCTTAAAAAAAAAAAAAGCAGTCGAGGCAACATTCTAGTCCAATCCTAAGGGAAATCCTACCATCATAAAGGGAAGAGTCGGAAAGGGGTGGGGGGTGGGGAGGAGTAAATAAGGGAAAAAAAAGACTAACTCCACCAAGATCTCAGGAGGGATCTAGGACAAGGATCAGTGTATGTGTGTAAAAGGCTCCATCAGGCCTAAAGGAAGAGTTCATCTGGAGCCAGTTCTATGACCCAGAAGTTATTTCAGGGGCAAGGAGTGAGAATAGTGAAAAGTGAATTTCCCAGCATGGAAGGAGACTGAGAAGGCTCTGAAGTTTAGCCCTTGGGAAAAAATCTACCATCAAAGGAAAGGAGTCAGAAAGTGACCAGTAAGAGATTGAAAAGAAAAAAAAAAACCTAAAATTACCAATGATTACAGGAAGAATGAAACTGTTAAAACCCGTGAGAACCCTTAAAGAAATAAAGAACAACTTAAATAGCTGAAGGGAATATTCAATGCTCATGACTAGGCCATTGCAATATAATAAAAATGACAATACTACCAAAATTAATTTACATTTTTACCTATGTTATACCAATCAGATTACTAAGGGAATACTTTATATAATTTGATGAAATAATAGCAAAATTCATTTGGAAAAACCAAATATCTACAATGTGATATTTTGAAGTGATAAAAAGGAGTAGGGATGAAGAGGGGACTAGTACTTCCAGACCTCAAACTATATTATAAAGAAGCAGTCATTAAAATTATCTGATATTGATTAAAAAATCAAGTTAGATCAATGGGACATAATGGATAAGAGAGAGTCAGAAATAATACAACTCAATAACCCAATGTTTGATAAAGGGGAAAAGAAATTACTTAGTTAAAAAGCCAACAACAAACTCTGTATTTGATAAAAACTGCTGGGAAAACTGGAAAGCCATGTGGCAGAAATTAGACTTCGAGCAACACCTTATATCATAATCCACAATACATTCTAAGTGGATAAACAACCTTAATATTAAAGATTATATTATAAAAATCAGAGAAACAGATCATGTATCTCTCACAGCTATGGATAGAAGATATATTTTTTAACAAAACAAGAGATAAAGAGAATTGTTGTTGCTGCTTTTCAGTGTCTGACTCTTTGTGACCCCATTTAGGGTTTTCTTGGCAAAGATACTGTAATGGTTTGCTATTTCCTTCTCCAACTCATTTTACATATGAGGAAACTGAGGCAAATAGGGTTAAGTGACTTACTCAGGGTCACACAGCTAGTAAGTGTCTGAGGCTGGATTTGAACTCAGGAAGATGAGTCTTCCTGACTCCAGGTCCTGATTCTATCCACTGTACCATCTAGCTGCCCACAGAGGCAATTGTGAAAAATAAAGTGAATAACGATTATTTGTGTAACCCCTGTCCCAAAGCCCATTGGTATAGGACTATCTACTTATTGGTGGAGATGAATGCCCTGCCCTGAGTGAGGGATAGGGTGGAGTTGGCAAGAGCAGGAAAGCTCCAACCTTCTTTTGGACTCTTCTAGCTTCAAGTCTTCTTCCAGCTTTGAACTACTTCAGGTGCTTCTGGCTTCCAATTTCAAGAGAGAATATGGGAGAGGCCAACTCCACTTCACATTGTTAGTGGAAAAGAGTGGGAAGACATGAGAAGAACAAGCAGTCTCTGTTGTGTCACTATCTTCCATTTCCCTTTGGGTTAGATCTAGAACTCTCATTTTTGGTGATCTGAGTTTTCTCTCTTTCAATAGGAGAATTTCTTCACTCTATATTGTTTGGTTATATTTTCCTTTGTATACCTCCTCTGATTTCTGTTTTTCTTTCTTTTTTTCTATTTGCGATGTGAAAGGATGAAAGAAATACAAATTGCAAAAGCAAAATTTATGACTTGCACAGTAGAAATAATTGACAGAATAAAAAAACTTGAATCTACATTAGCGAGTCTCTCCAAAGACACAAAAGGAAGAACAACTGAATGAGAATACAAATTTGGAAGAAGTAAGGCAGTTATCTAGAATGTTGGACCTAGAGTCAGAAGGATCTTAATTCAAATCTGGCCTCAGATACTTCCTAGCTGTGTGGGCCTGGGCAAATCACTTAGCCTGTGTTTGCCTCAGTTTCCTCATCTGCAAAATGAGGATAATAATAGCACCTACCTCACAAAGTTTTAGTCAAGGTAACATATGTAAAGCACTTAGCACAGTGTCCAACACAGGAAGAAAGTTTGAAAGAAGAAAAGTGAAAAACAATCATTTTAAAAGAACATATAAGCTTTATATGAACAAAAACATATCAATCCCCAAGACAGGATACACAGAGAACTTAAAGATCAAACGTCTCTGAGAAGAATACAACAAATACCCTGTAATATGAGGAAACTGCTGAGAATTTCTGAACACAGAAAACAAATACTAATCCAAGAATCCACAGGTCACTTCCAGAACAACAACAAAACTATGCTGCAAACCCCAAGATATATAGTGACTAAATTTAACAATTCCAATGAAAAACAACAATTTATGTAAGTGACTAGGAGAAAGACTTTCAAATATAAAGGAAAGGAAATTTTAATAAGATAAGGCTATTTTGCAACTACCAGAAAACATGGAAAGAATTAAATAATGCCTCCCAAAAAGCAAAAGAGCTCAAGATGCAATACAAAGGGACATTCCCTGCAAACCTGAGCTTAATGGATGAAAAATTTGAAATTATGCAAATAAAGTGACTAAAATGCTCATTTTGGAAATTTCATTACTAGACTTATACCCTAAGAAGGTAATTGTTAAGAAAAAAAGTGCCCCCCCAAAATATTTAAAGAAGCAGTTTCTGCAATAGTAAAAAAAAAAAATTGGAAGCAGTACATGCCCATTATTTGGCAAATGTCTAAACCAGGGGTGGGGAACCTGCAGCCTCAAGGCCACATGTGGCCTTCTAGGTTCTCACGTGGGGCCCTTTGACTGAATCCAAACTTCACAGAATAAATCCTTAATTAAAAGATTTGTTCCCCACTCTAAAAAAAATTGTGGTGCATGATTGTAATGAAATATTACTGGTATAAAAAATGATGAATGTGAGAAACAGAGAATCAGGGAAAGATCTATAGAAACTGATGCAAAGTGAGGTAAACAGTCAATAAAATAGCATACATGATGACTACTACAATGTAAATGGAAAGAACCACCAAAAAAAATCAAGTGAATGTTGCAAAATTAAAAAAAAAAACAAGCATGACTCCAAAAAAGATATCTGAGAAGACACTTCCACCCTACCCCTTTGCAGATATGGGAGGTCCACAAGGACTGTTCTCTGGCTTTCCCCAATGCCCACATTGGTCGTCTTCTCTTTTTCTCTCTAAATCATTTCCCTTGGCTTCTCATCCACTTCCATGCCTTCAGTTATCATCACTTCAGAGATGATGTCAAAAGCCATGCAATGGGAGTGGCTAGGTGGCACAGTGAAGAGAGCACCAGCCCTGGAGTCAGGAGGACCTGCGTTCGGATCCAGCCTCAGACACTTAACACAAAAACTAGCCGTGTGGCCCTGGGCAAGTCACTTAATTCCAATTGCCCTCCAAAAAAAAGTTTATGTATTTTACTTTTCCTCAATTACATGTAAAAACAATTTTAAACATTCATTTTCCCCCAAATTATCTCCTTCCCTTCCCTCTCCCCCTCATTGAGAAGGCAATCAATTTGATACAGGTTATACATGTGCAGTCATACAAAATATATTTCCATATTAATCATGTTGTGAAAGAAATCACAGACCCATCCTCTGCAAAAAAAAAAAAAAACCAAAACAAGAAAAACAAAGTTGTTTTTTTTTAAGTATGCTTTAATCTGCATTCAGACTACATCAGTTCTTTCTCTGGAGGTAGATAGCATTTTTCATCATAAATCTTTCATAATCATTCTTGGATCACTGTATTGCTGAAAATAGCAGTCATTCACAGTTGATCATCATACAATATTGATGTTCCTATGTTCAATGTTCTCCTGGTTCTGCTCGTTTCACTTCACATTAGTTCATGTATGTCTTTTCAGGTTTTTCTGAGAGCATCCTGCTCATCATTCTTTATAGTACAATAGTACTATAGTACAGTCATATATGAACAACTTGTTCAGCCTGTTTAGCCATTCCCCAATTAATGGGTATCCTCTTGAATTTCCAATTGTTTGTCACCACTTAAAGAGCTGCTAATATTTCATTAAATATAAGCTCTTTTCCTTTCCGTTTTTTAAATCTTTTGGGGGTGCAGAACTCTTAGCAGTATTGTTGAGTCAAAGGAAACACACAGTTTTGTAGCTCTTCTGACAAGTTATCTGACCCCCTCATCAACTGTGGTCTGAGGGCTCCAGAAGCTACCTCAGCTGTAGTTGATTCAGCTGTCCCCAAAGCCTGCTGCTGGTTTGCTCGAGTCTGATTTCTGCTGACATAGCCTGCTCTGGACTGCTTTCCACTCTCATCCCAATGGGACAAAGCTTTTTTGATGACTTCCTAAGTTGTCTTGGGTTAGGAAAATTATTTCACCCTGACCTTTTGTAGTTTCAGCCAACTCCAGAATTCAGTTTGAGGCATTAGAGTTGTTTGGAGGGGAATTAATCCTTTGTTCTAAGCACTGGTTTGGGAAAGGCCATGGGGGTACAATTGATTCTTTTTTCCAACCAGAAACTCTAGGAATCTTTAAACAAAAGATTTATAGGATGTGATTGGGGGATGGGGTTGATTAAATGTACTCAGTAAAGCAAATGTGACTTACTAAAGATATAAAGAGATATGACTTACTAAGGGAGTTAGTTGCTGCCATTTCTTTCTTTTTTTTTTAAGTAATTGGGGTTAAGTAACTTGCTCAAGGTTACACGGCCAGTTATTTCTGGTTGTGGTGCTAAGTATCTGAGCCTGGATTCGATCCCAGGTCATCCTGACTCTGGGGCCGGTGCTCTTACTCACTGAGCCACCTGGCTGCCCCTAAGCAACTGGGGTTAAGTAACTTGCTCAAGGTTACACAGCCAGGTGTTTCTGGGTGGGTGCTAAGTGTCTGAGGCCAGATTCGATCCCAGGTCATCCCAACTCTGGGGCCAGTACTCTTACTCAGTGTGCTACCTGGCCACCCCAGTTGCTGTCATTTCTTTGAAAGGGAAATGCCACTTTCAGGTCTCTGCTCTCTGACTTAATTAATAAAAGAGAAAAAGAAAGCAAAAAGAGGGGCAGCTAGAGGATCTGAGTTCAAATTCATTTTTAGACATTTGATACTTACTGGCTGTGTGACCTTGTCACTTACCCTGATTGCCTTTCCAAAAAGAAAGAAAGAACAAAAGGAAGGAAGGAAGGAAGGAAAGAAGGAAGGAAGGAAGGAAGGAAGGAAGGAAGGAAGGAAGGAAGGAAGGAAGGAAGGAAGGAGAGAGAGAGAGAGAGAGAGAGAGAGAGAGAGAGAGAGAGAGAGAGAAGGAAAGGAAGAAAAGGAAAGAAAGCAAAGAGAAGTCAGGAATTTGTGGTCTGTAAACTCTCCTCTGTGCCTTATTCCTTTCCAAAGCCATCATCAGTGACCCCTAGAGGAGTAGAGTTGTTCTCAGTGCACTCAGAATCTCTCCAGACACTGGGCAAAAAGGAAAAAGAGTCCAAAAAAAGTCTGTAGAATCACATAGACAGGCCAGTGAAAAAGGATGACTCCTCCCTAAATAATCTGTCCCACTATAGTGGGAGCCAACTATTTTATCCAGGAAATAACAGGACTTAATAAAGATCAGGTGGTATCTTCCAGTGGGAAAAATGTATTTCTCTTTAATTAGACATCTCTAAGATAGTAGGAACCTTCTTCAGGATAGAATCAATTTGGTTCCTCTTACCGTAAGGAAGGAGATAAACTTGAGAGCTTCTACTATTAACAATGTCACTTTGGTTTCAGAAGTTTCTCTATCTGGGAAGAAATATTGTCCCTAAAATCACAGTACTTATTTCGCCCTCCTCCTTGACACTATTCTCTTCAAAAGTCTTCAATAACTTCCCATTGCCTACAGGATAAAAGAGAATTTACTTAGCAGGCTCAGGAAGTTTAGGTGCCCTCTCCCACTAAGGTACCCATTCTCTGGGCTCACATGAACTGGTTCCATTCTTGGGGTATCTGGCCCCTAAAAAGAAAGGACAGTTTTTTCTCATTGCTGGCTCATTCTGCCCCCAATTGTAGTATTTCTTTTAAACAAAGCTTAGTTTGGACTCATGTCTAGGGTCTCCCCCAAAAAGGAATAACAGGGTGCTTTTTGGAAAGGTACTTAATGTTCATAGTGGACCAAATATAGGAAAAATATTTATTTCTTCCTCTACAAAAGAAATGCTTCAAACACAAAGGAAGCATAGTTTTCTTTTTTTAAATACTCATTAGTTTCTCCAGAAATATTAAAAAATACTGTTTCTCCAATCTAAAATCCTTTCCAAATTTTTCCCTTAAGGAAAATGGGAAAAATGAAAGGTAGAGTCTTTCTTTGAAATGGAGTAAGAGTGATAACCAAACTCTACTCTATTCTGGATGAGATGATTGCCTTACCCCACCTACAGTAATCACTGCAGGGACCCATCTGGGGTCAGTGTCTTCTCTTTTGAAACTGAAGGTTAAGATACTGATAACAGGAAAAAATTCTTAGGGGAAAACAGTCCAGAAAGGAACTGAATGGTTCCTTATTCTAGAATGTTAACCCTAAACTGTATTTTAACATATTTATATAACTTTCTATGTGGTGACAAACAATTGGAAATTCTAGGGGATACCCATTAATTGGGGAGTGGCTGAATAAGTTATAGTATATGATGGTGATGGAATACTATTGTATTATAAAAAATGATGAGAATTATGCTCTCAGAAAAACCTGGAAACACTTACATGAATTAATGTGAAGTGAAATTAGTAGAACCAGGAGAACATTGTACACAGTAACATCAGTATTGTATGATGATCAACTGTGAATGACTATTATTTTCAACAATACAATGATCCAAGACAATTATGAAAGATTTATGATGAAAAATACTATCTACCTCCAAAGAAAGAACAGATGGAGTCAGAATGCAGATCAAAATAATATTAATATACTACTATATTTTATATGGTAATATAAATATAATTTAATATGTTATTTTATTTAATAATATAATATTAATATATGTCCAATATTCCTGCAGACTTGAAATTCCTGAAATCTTCTTGGCGCAGTCTGTCAGAGAGCAAGGGGACTGTGCCAGTTTGGACACACCAAACTAGAAGTGACTTAGGTGAAATGATAGATTTTATCTGTCTATCTGTGTGTGTGTGTGTGTGTGTGTGTGTGTGAGTGAGTGTTTCTGGCAGACTGATGCCTAAATCTCAGAGTACATTACTGGTATTAATCTTTTTCTTCAATAACATAAAAGACTTCTAAGTACACAATGACAAATACTTAAAACACAAACCAATAATCTATACTTTCTATTATGCTTTCCTGGGAGGCTGATATGTAAAAAGCAAAATATAAAATCCTTTGTGGGACTTCTGAACAGATACATTGCCTTATGACAGTTCTTCATTGAGAAATTTGCTCAAGGTCCATATCATCTGGCAAATCAGAGCATGATTTGGGCTCAAAAGCCTGAAAGTGATCATCTCTGGAATCTTAGGACATCTAGGTGGTACAGCAGATCTAGAGCCCAGCCTGGAATCAGGAAGACTCATCTTCATAAGCTGAAATCAAATCTAGAATCAAATGCTTATCAGTTGTGTGAACCTAGGCAAGTCACTGAAGCCTGACTACCTCAGTTCCTCATTTGTAAAAATGATCTGGAGGTGCGGCCAGGTGGTGCAGTGAGTAAGAGCGCCGGCCCCAGAGTCGGGGAGACCTGCAATTGAATCTGGGCTCAAGATACTTAGCACCACACCCAGAAATAATTGGCCGTGTAACCTTGAGCAA
The DNA here is from genome assembly GCF_028583685.1 of Petaurus breviceps papuanus. Lineage (NCBI taxonomy): Eukaryota > Metazoa > Chordata > Mammalia > Diprotodontia > Petauridae > Petaurus > Petaurus breviceps. The sequence continues at coordinate 2,876,164 of NW_027187348.1, forward strand.
GTTACTTAACCCCAATTGCTTTAAAAAAAAATGAGCTGGAGAAGGAAATGGCAAAACTCTCTAATATCTTTGCCAAAAACAACCCAAATGTGGTCATGAAGAGTCAGATATGAATAAATAACAACAACACAGACAGTATAAAATACTGGAGAGTCTCCTTGCAAAGACACACACAGGAACTATATGAATGCAGTTACAAAACACTCTTGACATGAATAAGGAGAGATCTAAACAACTAGAGAAATATTAATTGCTCATGAGTAGTCCAAGCCAGTATAATAATAATGACAATGCTACATAAATCAATTTCATTATTCAGTGCCATACCAATAAAACTACAAAAGAATTATTTTATAAAGATAGAAAAAATAATAACAAAGTTATTTTTATTTGGTTTTTTTTTTTAAAGCAATCGGGGTTAAGTAACTTGCTCAAGGTTACACGGCCAGTTATTATTTCTGGGTGTGGTGCTGAGTATCTGAGCCCGGATTTGATCCAGGTCATCCCAACACTGAAGCCGGTGCTCTTACTCGCTGAGCCACCTGGCCACCCCTAAGTAATTGGGGTTAAGTAACTTGCTCAAGGTTACACGGCCAGGTGTTTCTGGGTGGGTGCTAAGTGTCTGAGCCTGGATTTGATCCCCAGGTCATCCCGACACTGGAACTGGTGCTTTTAATTGCTGAGCCACCTGGCCACCCCTACAAAGTTATTTTTTTTTCTTTTCATATAATATTTTATTTTTTCCTAATTACATGTTAAAACACTTTTTAAAAAGTTTTGAGTTCTAAATTCTGTTCCTTCCCTCCTCTCTCCCCTCCACCTCCCTGACACAGTAAGCAATCCAATATAGTTTATACATGTGCGATCCACAAAGTTTTTTTTTTTTAAATAATTAACAAAATTCATCTGGAGGAACAAAAGATCAACATTATCAAGGAAATCAATTTTTAAAAGTGAAGGAAGGTGGTCTACATCTCAGACTATACCACAAAACAATAATCAAAACAATCTCGTACTGCATAAGAAATAGAGCAGTTGATCAATGGAATTGATTAGGCATACAATATACCGAAGTAAATGACCACAGTAACCTAGCATTTGATAAACCCACAGTTCCAAGCAAGAACACACTATTTGACAAAACTGCAGGGAAAAATGGAAAGCAGTCTAGCAGAAACTAGGGATAAACTACCATCTCATTCTATACACCAATACAAATTCAAAATGAATACATGATATAGATATAAAGGATGAAATAAGCAAATTAGGGGAGCATGGGGAAAAAATACCTGTCACATCTATGGACAAAGGAAGCATTCATTACCAAACAAAAGATAGGGAGGATCACAGAAGGTAAAATGGATAATTTTGATTACATTAAGTTAAAAAAAGCTTTGCAAAAACAAAACCAATGCAGTCAAAATTAGAAGGAAAACAGGAAATTGGGGGAAATGTATAGGAAGTTCTTTGATAAAGGAATCATTTCTTATGAAGAAAAAAACAAGCCAAATTTTATAAAAATAAGTAATTTTTCAACTGATAAATGGTCAAAGGATAGGGACAGGCTTTTTCAGAAGAAGAAATTAAACCTATTAATAGTCATATGAAAAAAATGTTCTAAATTACTAATAATTGTTGTTCAGTCCTTCAATCGTGTCTGACACTTTGTGACCCTGTTGACCATAGCATGTCAATACTGTCTATGGGGTTTTCTTGGCAAAGATACTGGAGTAATTTGCCATTTCTTTCTCTAGTACATTAAGGCAAACAGAGGTTAAGTGACTTGCCTAATGTCACACAGCTAGTTAAGTGTCTGAGGCCAAATTTGAACTCAGATCTTCCCTGACTGCAGACCCAGAGCTCTATCCACCTAGCCACCCAGAAACCTCCAGAAGGACAAAAGAGACAAGCTCAGCCAAATCATCCCCAGTAGAGGTGAGCAGAGCCCAACTTTAACATAATGTCATAGGGGTTCTGGCCTGGATGGGCAGAATCACAGACAAATGATAGTAATATAAAAATGAGCATCAGTAAAGTTTCTAAAATTTTTTTGAGATAAAGAATGAGGGAGTTGTCAAAGGTCCTATCAAATGACCTCAGTAGTCTCAGAAAATAGAAACCAAAATCATTTTCCTAAGAGGAGAAGAAAGGGACTTAAGTGTTTGGGAGAATAAATAGCAAAGTATTTGAAATAATTATTGTGGGAAGTCTGACAAGAAGTTGATGAGACATTTCTAAGAGGACTTCACCAAGCAGCCACACAAGGGTTCAAATTTATATACAGTATAAACTTATAATGTATGAAATTCTCATGAAGGGAACAGAGAAAGGGAGGGAACATTGACTTACCATGTGCCAGACACCATGCTAAGCATCTTACAATTATTATCTCATTTGAACCTCACAATAACCCTGGAAGGTAGATGCTGTTATTATCCCCATTTTAGAGTTGAGAAACCCGAGTAGACAGAGGTGAAATGACTTGCCCAGGGTCACATTGCTGAAAGTGTCTGAGGCCAAATTTGAACTCAAGTCTTCCTGACTATAGGCCCAGCTCTCCATCCACTGCCTTTTCTCAATCCTCATTCTCCATGACCTGTCTGCAGCCTTTGACACTGTTGATCTCTCTCTCCTCCTTGATACTCTCTTCTGTCTAGGTTTTTGGGACACCTCTTTCCTAGTCTTCCTCCTACTTATCTGACTACTCCTTCTCAGTCTCCTTGGTTGGATCCTCCTCCAGAGCATACCCTCTAACCAAAGGTGTCACTCATGGTTCTGTCCTGGACCCTTTTCTCTTCTTCTTGTTCCCAAAGATGATTAGGGAATAAGGAAATAAACCTATATATTCTAAGATGTTTATAGCAGCTCTCTTTGTGGTGACAAAGAACTGGAAATTGCAGTGATACCCATCAATTGGGGAATGGCTGAACAAGTTGTGGAATACTAAGAAATGATGAGCTCAATGATTTTAGAAAAATATGGAAAGACTTGCACAAAATAATGAAGAGCGAAATGAGCAGAACCAAGAGAACATTGTATGTGGTAACAGCAATGCTGTTTTAAGAATGACATTGAGTGAATAATTTATTTTGTCTATTATAAATACCCAAGTTAACTATAAAAGACATATGAAGAATGATGCTGTCTACATCCAGAGAGAAAATGGATAAACAAAAATATGTACAGAATAATTTTACATATATAGATGTCGATATATGTACCTATTTGTGTCGAATGGTAGCCATCTCTAGGGCAGGGGGGAGGGAGGGGAGGAAAAAAAGAAAAAAATAAATTTACACGATAATCATGTTGTATATTTGAAAGGAACAGCAAGTTGTTCGTAGCAGATTTGCGGTTACATGTACAATTTTTTTTTTGTTGTATTATACTTGTTTTATTCCATAAATTAAAAAATAAATTGAGTAGAGGTGTTCAGAGAGGAGCAGCACCTCTGGTGTGAGGGCTTGCCGAGCCCTTTTCAGGGCTGCTCATCCACCTCTGGTGTCCACCTATCACCCAACTCTCACCTGTGACTCCAAGAAGCTGTTGCATGTACAGCAGCCACACCTCAGTAAAACTGTTTCAGCAGACAGGCTAAACCAGATTAAGGATGACTAACAGGTCTCAAACCTGGGGGAGAGTTAGAAGGATATCTTCCCCCAAGTATGTGAAGACTATGCTCCTCTGACTCACTTAAATCCAGTTCACGAGGAAGTCAAGACTGATGTCATCGATCCTCTTAGAAAAGGAAGGACAAACAACAGGTGGGGGCTCCCTCTATGGGCCTCATTTTCTCTATATTTCCAAAGAAGAAAATTTCCTGCCTCTTTCTAGCTATCAGAGGATTGTTTATAATCAAGAACTTGGAATTGTTTGAAAGAATAGTGTTCTGTGAAACACAGGGCATTGTTATGAATAATAATTATATAACTGTTAGACAATTATACCGATGTTAAATCAGTGAGTGATCATTTCACTAAGCTAGACAAATAAACACAGTCTTTCCCTACTGCCTTCTTTCCAAGGTAAATATTTGGGCTTGAACACTTATGAGGTATGGCCTATTGGTGGAGCAGTTGAGCTTTGCTAAGAGCTGTTTCATGAAGGCCAGCAGGGAGCACAGTCTTTGTCTAGACAGAGGACGTGCACGGAATTGTGAAATCCTCAGACAGGAAGGAGTCTGTAAAGGTCACTTAAACCCATCTGCTTGTTTCCAGGCAGAATCTGCACCTAACCCGGTCTAGGTAGACAGCTGTTGCAGATTTCCAGGAATTGCACACTCTACCTGTTAACTCTGATAAGCCCAGCTGGGAGTTTAACTGACCTTACATCTACCCAGGAGCTCTCTTTTCCTCTTCCAGGTTGCTTGCAACCTGGGTCAGGGTGGGAGGGAGATGTAGGGAGGAGTAGGAAGAGGGTAAAAGAGAGGAAAGAGAAAGATGGTGAGATATAAAGGGGGGAAGATAGAAAGAGAAAGAAAGGAGGGGATATGGAGGGATAGAGAGGGAGCAGGAAGGGGAGAGAAGAAGAGACAAGAATGAGAGAAAAAAGAATAGATGACAGAGAAAGAGAATGGAGAAAGACCCCTAGCAATCTTTGCTAGCATAAAGTCTCCAAAATAATTCTCCAAACTCTAATGAGGGAGTGGTAGGGAAGGAGGGAACAAACATTTATCAGGAGGCTACTTTGTGCCAGATACTATACTAAGAGTTTACATAGATTACCTCTTTTGATCTAGTAAATGTTTCTAGTCTTTATGATTCTTATGCAAAATTCTGACTCAGGCTTCTCCAGGTACTTCAGATCCTGGTTTGAAGATGAATACATGAATGCTTTTGTGAATACATGAAAGTATTTCATGTTTGACTGGACATTATGTCGGAATTTGCTCTTATTTTCCTGCCCACACACTCCTTCTAAGCAGGAACAATCATTTTTCTCAGTCCCTCAGTCAGCTAGCATTTATCAACTGCCTACTATGTACCAGAAACTGTGCTAAGCATTGGAGATTTTTTTAAAAGGGAGGGGGGAGGGGAATCTATTCTCATGGAGCTAACAGTCTAAGGAGGGAGACAGTCCGCAAACAATTGTGTACAACTGTAGCAGCAAGCACCCCAAGTGCGTCCTCAGGGTTTGCTGCCCATACAGGTTCTTGGATCTGCTTTGTTAAAGGAAAGCAACTCAAAATGGGTTAACAAGCTTACTTTAATCAGTCAGACATATATCGTTTACCTTGTTCAGGGGAAAAGGTCAGCACCCCGAACCTCAAAGCATACAGGCAGAATTATCAAGACAGAAACATCAAGTAGACAGATTTCCAAACTGTCCAACCATTACATCCATACCCAGTCAACATCTGGGTTTCCACATTCTGGGTTTTTCAAAGCCGGGTGACTCTCAACAACGGCTTCCCAGAATTCAGATCAAATCACAGAACACTTCTCAAAGTGAGTCCCAAAACAAAGCTACACATCAGGGCTTATATAGCCTTCTCCTGGCTCAGAGAATGTAACAACCTTATTGACTCACTGGCCAATCAAGAAGTATCAACTGAAAAACAAGCCTCCCACCCCAGGCTCCCGGTGCACTTTAGCCTAGGGGCAGGGAAGATCTTTAAGTTTGCATTTCCATTACAACAACTAAGATATATGCAGAGATAAATTGAGGGTAATGCCAGAGGGAAAGCGCTAAGATTAGGGAGGATTTAGAAAGCTTTCTTGCTCTTTCTGAGGCCTTCCTCACCTTCTGATTGTTTGCTCCTCACCAACCCTTAAAGTTAAGAAGGAGGCCCGAGTCGAAGATGTCTTCGTTCCTCTCCAGGCTGTGTTGCTGACTCATCACCATGGGACTTTCTCTACCAAGCACCTGTGCCCAGAATCCTTCCTCACTATGTTCACTCCTCCCCTTAGAATGTAACCTCTGAGAGGAGATTTACACATTTCCTGACACAAGGCGTCAATAAGAATAAATGTAAACAATACATACTCATCTATCCTGTTTTATTATTTTGGCATAATAAAGCATGCCCCTGTGTGAAATTCCTGAAAGGATTTGGGGTAGGGAAGATGATTGTTCTATATTCACAGTCATTTGGGTACAACAGATGGAGGGCTGAGCTAGAAATTAGCAGACTTTGGTTCTAGTCCTAACCATTCACTAACTGTGTGGCCTTCTATAAATTACCAAACCTTTACGACTCAGTTTCCTCATTTGCTAGTCTGGGGATTTGCTGTTAAGGTTACAAATACAAAGTGCGCTAGAGTTGGAGAATGGGAGGCAGCATGATATAGAGGAGAAAGTCCTCAATTTTTTTTTCTTTTTATGTTTTATTGATGCTCTTTTCTAAACTCACTGTTGCTTCCCAATTACTCCCCCTCCATTGGAACCTTCTCTTGTAACAAGTATGACCAAGCAAAATAATCAATATATTGTGGATGTCTGACAATGTGTCTCCCTGCCAAGAGGCAGGAGGCAGGCTTTACAAGCAGTCCTCAGAAGTCACAGTAACTGAGTTGTTCAAAGCTCCAATCTTTCATTGTTGGTTTCTTTTACATTTGATTGGTCATTGAGTGAGTTGTTCTCCTGGTTCTGTTTGCTTTGCTCTGCATCAGTTCATACAAGTCTTCCCAAGCTTCTCAGACTTCTCCATGGCTGTTATATTCCCTATATTGAGAGCTCCTTGAGGGCAGGGACTGTCTTTTTCCTTTCTTTGTATCCCCAGAATTTAGTAGTCCCTGGCACAGAATAGGTTCTTAATAAACGTTTAGTGAGTGACTGACTGGCTGAAACCTTGATTAGAGTTATTTTAAATTTTTACTGTGCTGCTCTATGGTTATTGAGAGTTTACAAAATTTCTTTTGTAAACTTCCTGCTTATAACCTTGGATAACTTATCTATTAGAGAAGGACTCTTTTTACTATATATTTATAAAATCGTTGGACTTGACAGATTGTGGTAATCTTGGAGGTAGATGGAGTCTCATCTGGTCCAACATTTGAACAAGAATCACCTTGTGTACTGAACAAGTTGGCATTTGGCCTTTGCTGGAAGACCTCTAATAAGGGAGAACCCAGTATCTTCCCAAGGCAGCTCATTTTACTTCAGACTGCATTCATTGTTAGGAAGTTTTCACTTATACCAATCCCAAAATTGGCCTCTCTGCAACTTCTGCCCATTGTTTCTATAAGCAAAACAATGTCTAATCTATTCCACATGATAGCCTTTCTAATACTTGAAAATGGACATCATGTTCCCCCTTAATCTTTTTCTCTTCATACTGAATTTCTCTAGTTCTTTCAAGCAATCCTCATATGTATAATCATGATTTGGATTTAGATGTCCTGTACCCGAAGCTCTTTTTAGCATTTAATATCTTATTGGAATATATGATTCAGTCCCCTTCAAAGGCTCTGTGCTCACACACACCCCGACAGATCCTAGAGGCTGGACTTTAGAAGGTCAGTGTCTGTCTTTAACTCATTGCCCCTACCCCAGAGTTTTACTCTGGGTAGATCTCCAAAATAAAGTTTTCATATAGAAGCCCAAGAACAAATATAGAAAGAGGAAGCCTAGGGGCTAATTCACCTGGAATCCACACAATTGGAGCTACTCACAGTAGCAGCAGGAGGGTTTAGAGATAAGATGCAGCATCTTCGCTTTCTCCACCTCCCCCAATCCCAACAGCATCTGACTGAAGTAACCACAAGGATGACCAGATTCCTTCTCTTGGCTCCACTTTCAAAGAAATCACCCTCAGGAAGCCAGGGCCTAATCTCTCCCATTTGGGAAAAGACAGACCTTTTTGTTATGCTTATAGGGGAGAAAGCAAGACACCATTAACACCTATAGTAGCCAATTCAATTGATATGGGCATAAATTTTCCCCTCGGAGTTCCCAAAGAAGGCCTAGGCTGGTGCTCTTGGCTCCTCCCATTAGCAATGGAAGTCCATTTAAAGACCTAATTGAGGTGCCTTAGAATTTTACATATGAATACTAATTCAGATTCCTGAGGGGAGGGGAAACTGATGCCAACTAGAGGAGAAGGGCCTCAGTAAATAATATAGTTACATATAAATTATGTATGACTGCGTATGTTCTATCGCAAGCTATTCATTTTATAATTCATTTGCACTCTTCAGAATGCGATAGGATAGCACTGATAGTTGTAAAATTCTGAGAAGCAAACATATCCTTATGTATACGATAAGAAAAGGTCACAGAAACCACATACTAGATGCTGTGAAATGGTGATGGTGCCACAGTCATGGTAGTCATAGCTGAACAAGTTCTACAAGAGAAGGGGTGAAGCTTCAGACAAAAGTCACTTCCCCCTGACTCTCAGTTATCAGTCGTTTTAGAGGGGCAGCAAAAGTCACTGGAAACTAACCAGACCAGTTCCTCATGTTTTCAGAAGGATGGTGTCTTGCCTAACTTCCCTACCAAGTCTTATCAAGTTAAACCTCTGATCAACACCACCACCTTATAAGTATGACTTTTCATTCTTTCTCCTCCTTGGTCTCTGTTTGGGCCTTGATTGGCTCAGAATGAATGTAAATAACATTTGTTTCTGTTTTGACCAGAAACCCTGTGAGTCTTCCCCTCCCAGATATAATTTTTTTTTTTAAATAGGCCTTTCTTTGCCTCATTTTTTTAAGCCTCAATCACTCTGTCAAACTGCCAGTTAAAGACCTTAACCTGAAAAAGCCAATGTCCCCCAAGGCATCCTGGGCTATCTCCAGTCATCTAGATCTATATCTTGCCACTAGGCTCAGATGGCTCTGTAAAAGAAAGTGAGGCTGGTGACTTTGCACAGCCCTCCCTCACTTAAATCCAATTCACTTTCATGTCAGGGCATCACCTCCCTGAAATAATGATCCTCTTCCAGAATGAAGGACAAACAGCAATGACTTTGGGCAAACCTTTTTTTTTTTCTCTTGGAGATTTGGTAGATTCCTCGTCTACAAAATGAGGTTCCTCCTTCAAAGTTCCTTTTATCTCTAAGTCCTCTGAATGATTTTAAGATCCTTTCCATCTCTTAATTTTTTTATTTTTCTTAATTTTCAGATTCTTAATTTTCAAAATCTCTGATGTACAAGAAGTTGGAAAATTATTTTTTCATGAAGTTGTGATAAGGATAAAAACCAGTATCTCTAGAAATTGGTATCCTTGAAGCTATTTAGTTTGCTTTAATACATGAAGGCTACAGAGCATGAAAATAAGAGGGTTCACTGTGAAAATTTAGCCAATGAAGACATTAGTCTCTTAAAGATGTTTTATTTTTATGCTAAACTAACTAAAGTAACTGTTAAGCTGTACATCTTTGTACATCTTTACCCAATAACCATTTTATGACCATGTATAATGGTCAGACAAATTAAAACAATTCACCCTGCACATTTGGCTTAATTTTTTAAACTAAGCAGCTGAATGCATGTGTGGTCACTAATTGCAGTGTAATTAGATTAAAATCAGATAACTTAATAAATGATATAACTGAGCAATAATTAGCATGAGGTAGCCCAAATCTAATTAGACACTTGTGTTGAACCTTAATAATAAAGTAGTGTTTTTACTAAAGATGCTTAAGTGAATACTAAATACCAGTTTGGTCTAGTAGTAATTTACACAGGCAGATTTAAGGAGTTGAGAAGAAATTACAAAACATAACATAAATCATGACTTAATAGGAAGCTTATCTCTTGTCCAGGCCTTTTAGGAATAACTTGTCTGGAAGGCAGCATTGTACAATGAAAAGAGCTCTAGGCTTAGAAAAACAAAAAATGGGTTTGCATTCTGATTCTATCACTTATCAGTGTGACCTCAATAAGTTGTTTTCTTTCTCTAGGCCTCAGTTGCTTCCTTGGTAAAAGAGAGTTGGCCTTTTTCAGTTGTAAATGCTATGATCCCTTACGGTGCTGACAGCAGAATAAATTTGCTAGACTTTAAAGGCTCAGCTAAGAGCTGAGATTTTTTTTTTCCTAAAGTAGCTAGATCTCTTATCACTCAGAGAAGGTCTTGTCCAATTTTACTATGTTTTTCAGCAAGGGGAGAAGCTAGTAGAAAACACGGTCTTGTTTGTTATAATCCAGCTTAGCATTTTCTCCACTTCTAACCTAAGCAAAGAGATAAGTGATGATGTAGCCAAAAGGGTAATTTGCTTCACAGGATGCTTCATGGAACTCTTCAGCAATCATGAGGATGCTTGTTACTGACCTCAGCGTCTTAGGCATCTTCATCACTTCACATGACTTCCTTGTTCACTGTCCTCTGGCCAGGGTCTATACCTTAGAGACTGCAGAGTGCAGATGTGGTAGCATTGGTCTTAGAGCTAGCAGAGGTGGATTCACAAGCACTGATTCTGACACTGACTCAATGTATATCCCTGAGAAAATAATTTTCTCTTTCTGAGTCTCAGTTTATCCACCTGTCAAATGGGGATAATGGTAATCATACAATCTCCTTGTCAGGGGTGTTACAAAGAAAGACTTTGTGCAACTTGAAATGCTATACAGACATGAGTTCTCAGACAGCAGCTTGAAACTCTTAGTATTGATTCCCATCAATGAGGGAATGGCTGAATATATTATGTTACTTTATGTTATGTTACATTACAGTATGTTACGGATGTTATGGTATGATATGGTATGCTATGCTATGTTATATTATGTTATGTTATATGATATGATCATGCCACACCACATCATATCATATTATATGAATGTAATGGAATACAATTTTGCCATAAGAAAGTTTTTTAAAAATGTATAATAACAATGACATGTTAAGAGAAACATCTTTGAATGATTTAAGAACTCTAATCAAGCAGCATTCCTAGGGCCTGACGATGGAGCATGGTAACCCACCTCCTTACACAGAAGTGATAGGACTCAAAGGATGAGACCAATGTGAGGATTTGATTTGCATATTTGTCACAAGGCTTTTGTTTTTATTCACTCTCCCCATGAGGCGGAGGTGGGAGGGAAAGAAATATTTTTTTTTATTTTAAAAATATTTTTAAAAATTAAAAAATTATGATACAGGTCAGAATGCCACTCCCCATACCTTTTACCCTTCACTCACACAAACATAATCAATATTGAGAACCCAAACTCATAGACACTTGTCCTCTCCAAAAAGATACAATCCGCTCATAAGCATTTATTAAGGAACTGCTATATGTAGGACGCTGTGCCCAACACTGAGGATTCAAAGGCAAGCAAGCCTATTCTCTCCTCTATGTGACTGGGACAGCTTTTCAACGTTCTGAAGACAGCTGGCATAGCTCTCCCTGCCTCCCCCTCCTGACAGCCTCAATCCAAGTCCTCTTTTCTACAGACTAGCCATCTCCAGTTCCCTCAATTGATTCTCCCCAGTGGTATTAGCTCAAAGCTCTTTGACATCTTGGTTGCCTTTTTCTGGGCATTCTTCAGCTTATCCATTTCCTTCCTAAAATGTGGCGGTGGGATGTGAACACAGGACTCCAGATGTGGTCTAACCAGGACAGAGTAGCGTGGCCCAGTGGAAAGGGCATTGGCTCTGGAGTTGGAGACCGTCAAATCCTGCATTTGATGCTACTTATCTGTGTGACCTTGGACAAGCCCCTTAAGGTCTTTGGGCTTCTATAAAACGATATGATTCAACTAAATGACCTCTTAGGTTCCTTCTGGCTCTAAATCTATGGTCCTATGAATACAGCAGGACTATCCTCTCCCTGATCTTAGACATACGTTCTCTGCTGCAGCCAGAGATGGCATTGACTTTCTCAGTTACCATATTGTCCTGTTGCCTCACATCTCATACTGAGCTTGCAGTTTACTAAAATCTTCATCTTTTAAATATAAGCCCTCTCATCATTTACTTATGCAACTATACAAAGTATCTGTGATTTATTAAGTGTGTAGAACTTCTGATGTGGCAACTCCCTCTACCAGCAACCCATCTATGATTTAGTAGCTAAGTCTTAGGAAGTTTCCTGGGGCACAAAGTGGTTGGGTGACTTGCCCAGGGTCACACAGCTAGTAGCAAAAGTGGGATTTGAACTCAGCTGTTCCTCACTCCAAGTTCAACATTCATCTACTATCGCACACTGTCTCTATGTTATACTTATGAAATTGATATTTTTAGACCCATAAATAAGACTTCATATTTGTCCCCAATAACTTTCATCTTGTTAGATTTGGCCCAATGTTCTACCCTGCCAAGATCTTTTTTTGAATTCTGCCTTTCATCCAGTTTGCTAGCTAAACATCTCAGCTTTGTGTCATTTGTAAATTTGCCTTCTATACTTTTTTCAAGGCAATGATAAAAACGTTAAACAGCATATGGCCATGCACAAATCTCTAGGCTATTCCTTTGAAGAATTTATTCCAAATGATTAATGGCTTCTGTTTGATTTGGCTAATCAACCAGTGCAGAATGCACCTAATTTGTACTCAGACTTCCCACACAAATAGTATAAGAGATAGTATCAAAAACTTTGCTAAAATTTAGTATAGTAGAAAGCTGTGCCACTCAGGACAGTGACAAAGAATGCCTAGACAGTTGATAGACTTTGGAGGGGGAATCTGGAGTAATAAACGTTTAGGGAAACCAGCCATATTTTGTTCACATCTAGAGTTGAAAGAGTCTCAGAGATGTATCAACTGATGAGTGAACTGTTCCAAGGAGAGGAGAAAAGGACATTCAGGTGGTGGAACTGACACTGGCTGTTTTCCCATTTGTATGGCATCCTGAAGAATCACTGATGTTCCCTGTTGCCCCTATAATTATGAGCATCATTAAACACAAATATGCTGGCTTATGCATGATTTTCATTTTTGCTCAGCTCCCAACAGAACTAGGACACAGAAGCTGGGAGCCACAGAGAACTGAATTTTTGAATTCTGCTTACTCTACTATTTGGGGCCTGAGCAGGAATTAAATGAAAGTTGCAGCCTTGTTCTATGCAGTTGATGCTCTGACACTAATATGATGATTCTTTTACTACTTTAATTAAATGCTTTATAAAGTTATGACCTTGAAAGAGACAATTTGGCAGAACACCTGCAAGGGATCTGAAAGAATGGAAGCTGTTCAATAGGTAGGGGTATGAGCCAGGAAATGTAACTGTTGAATGAACAAATACCTCTTATTGCTGAGTCGTGTCCAACTCTTTGTGGCTGAACCATAGCATACCAGATTCTTCTATCCTCCATTATCTCTTAAAGTCTGTTCAAGTTCATGTTCATTGTTTCCCTGACACTATCTATCCATCTCATCCTCTGTCATCCCCTTTTTCTTTTGCCTTCAATCTTTCCAACATCAGGCTCTTTTCCAATGAGTCCTGTCTTCCCAATATGTAGTCAAAGTATTTAAACTGCAGCTTCAATATTTGGTCATCCAGAATAATCTGAGTTAATTTCTTTAAGTATTGACTGATTCGGTCTTCTCGTTATCCAAAGGACTTTCAAAAGTTTTCTCCAGTACCACAATTCAAAAAGTACTGATTCTGTGATGCTCAGTTTTCCTTATAATCCAACCAGCCTGCTCTTGACTTGCAGAATCTTAAGTAGAACCTTGCTGGCATGTGAAATGACTGCAATTGCTCAGTAATTCGAATATATATATTTTGGCATTACCCTTCTTTAGGATTGGGACATAAGTGGATCTTCTCCAATCCAGGGGTCACTGTTAAGTTTTCCAAATTTGCTAGCATATTGAGTACGGCACTTTTCTTTTTTTCTTTTTGCTTTTTGAAGGGCAATCGGGGTTAAGTGACTTGCCCAAGGTCACACAGCTAGTTTTTGTGTTAAGTCTCTGAGAGTGGATTTGAACTCAGGTCCTCCTGACTCCAGGGCAGGTGCTCTATTCACTGCGCCACCTAGCTGCCCCTTGAGTACAGCACTTTAACAGTATCGTCTTCTCGGATTTTAAATAGCTCATCCACCTTTGTGTCCACCTCTCACCCAACTATCCAAGAAGCTGTAGCATGTACAGTGATCACGCCCTGGTAAAAGTGTCTCAGCAGATGAGCTAAACAAAGTTGAAGGTAACTGACAGACCTCAGACCTGTGAGTTAGAGGATGTCTACCCCAAACATGTGAAGACTTTCCCCAGAGTCATGGGCAGATGTGAACAATTTGTTCCAGTGGCCGTGAAGGTAGCTGAAGCAGGTACTGTGGAGTACTTGGAGCTTGATCAAACATCAGAGATGCCAAGGCCATCCACTGCATCCCAGGCCATTACCAGTCAGCTTGATGTCTTGCCACTGGACTTGGATAATTCTGGATTAAATCCAATTCATATTTGAGTCAAGACATCACTTCATCATGTCATTGGTCCTCTTTGAAAATGAAGGACAAAACAGCAACAAATAGATCAGCTGGAATTCCATCATCTCTACTAGCCTTATTATTAGCTTAATGCACACCTGACTTCATTCTCCAGGGTGTCTGGCTGTAGATCAATGGCCACACCATGGTGGTTATTATGCTTATTGGTAATGCTAAGATCTTTCTTGTATAGTTCTTCTGAGTATCTTCTTAATCTCTTCTACTTCTGTTAAGTTCCTGCCATTTTTTGTCTTTTATTAAGTCCATTTGTCTAGGAAACATTCATTTGATATCTCTAATTTTCTTGAAGACATCTCATCTTTCCTACTCTATTGTTTTCTTCTATTTCTTTGCATTGCTCATTTAAGAAAACCTCTCCTTGCTATTCTCTGGAATTCTGCATTCAGTCGGGTATATCTTCCCCTTTCTCCTTTTCCTTTCCTTTTCCTTCCTTCCTCACTATTTGTAAAGCCTTATCAGATAGCCAGTCTGACATGGTGGAACAACAAATACCCCTAGACTGACATTAAAAAAAACAAAACTGGATAAGCCTAACATGGGAGGTAGAGCCAGTGGGTAAATGACAGCCAGCAGCCCTGAGGAATGTAAAGTGACAGAGAATAAGGCCTTGGCTAAATCCCATAGTGCTGTCTTGTGGTTAAAGGAAGTAAAACATAGCTAAAACATTCCTTTGATTTACCAAATGTCACAAAAGGAAATGTGAATCTAACAAGACCTAATCTTAATGAATCTTTATGATTGCTACTCCCTTATAAAAATCAAACTTCTTTTCCTTTCTATTTTTAACTTAATTATTGATAAACTCAAACATTTCAATATCAGAAAAAAAGAAAGAAAAATCAAATTTCTACTAGGTAGAGTTTGTCTTTTAAGCAGTATTTTGTATTGGAATTGTGATTTCATTATGTTGGGTACCCCAAAAGAGGTAACTCCCTTTAGTAATACATATGAACACCTGTCCTGCAACTTGACCTGAGACGGTACAAGTTAAGTGACTGGGGTCACACAAGATAGCTTGTACCAGAGGCTTGAATCAGGTTTTTCTGACTTCAAGGTCAGTTCTTTATCCATTATACAATGCTGCCTCTCCTTTAAGAAGTGTGTGTGTATGTGTGTGTGTGTGTGTGTGCATGTGTTTATACACACATATACATATACCCCCCATATATATGTGTATATATACACATATTGATACATATAAGCACAGAGATAGATATAGAGGATACAGACACACATATATACATACATAATCACAATGAATATATGTATATTATATGTACATATATAATTTTTAAAGGAGTAATAAAACTTCTATTTTATGACTCCTGCATTTTTTATTTTCTGTGCATTAGAAAATGTTTTATTCTTATGTAATTATCACTGCCCACTACCCTACAATCCTGCCCCACCCCCAAGTAGAAGCCCTCATTTGCAATAAATAAATGTACCCATATACATGTACACGCATATACATATATACATACACATATATTTCAGCAAAATAAGTTAAACCATCAACCACGTCAGCAAATTAATAATTAATTCTGTAATTCTAGCCTATTACCTGGTTTGGAAGTTGTGGGAGCTATGCTTCATCAGCCTTTTGAAGGCATTATTGTTTGCTGCTTTGTTCCAGGTTCTGAGGACTTTTGGCATTAATCATCTTCATCTTCATCTTCTTCTTCTTCTTCTTCTTCTTCTTCTTCTTCTTCTTCTTCTTCTTC
>NW_027187348.1:2892227-3049006 GCF_028583685.1 Petaurus breviceps papuanus
TCTTCTTCTTCTTCTTCTTCTTCTTCTTCTTCTTCTTCTTCTTCTTCGCATTTCAATAGTTTTACTGAAAGGTCACTTTCTTAGTAGCAGGACACAATGGTACTTTGTTAGGTTGCTTCAGCCAGTTTAAGTTTGCATTGATGAATTAGAAAGAAAATTCTTCAATGAATTCCGTGTTTAGGAGTAAGGGAAGACTGCGTCTGCAAAACACTTTACAAAATGAAGCATAAGGTACATGAGAAATACTGTGGTTCTTCGGTTTATCTTTAAAGGGAAGTTTTTTGGGGGGAGTTCCCTGCAACATTATGTCAAAGGTAAATTTGAACTAGTTATAGCTTTCATGGAAGTTAATCTATCTATTGCACTGATTCACCATATGCTTTTCCAATCCTACATGTCAATTTAGACTGTTTTCAGGAAATTGAAAAGCTCTTTTATTGATTCCAAGCTTTCCTTGGAAAGCGAAGACCCATCATGGCAATATTAATATGTTACTGTTGTGGCTATACAGCAGCTATACATGGACCACAACTACCTCCAAAGAACTCAAGATGACTATCACAGAAGGCAATGGAGAAAGGCATTGTAGGTGTGAGGTGGCTGCCACATATATCCGATGAGGAACACTGTAGTAGACCAGTAAAGAATTTCATCAAGGAATTATATGACGGAATGAGATGATGGGCTGTTCATATGGCAAGAATAAGGTGGAAAGCCATCAGGAGAGCCAACAAGACATCAGGAGAAAGTGAGACAGGCCTCTAGCCCATTGGGTGGGCCTCACTGGGTGAACTTTTGGGAGAACCTAGATGAGAGTCATGCAAGATGGGCAGGGTAGGTTGCAATTTACATCATTGGAGGGAACTTCTGAATTGGGGAGATCACAGATTTATCTGAGTATTGAGAAATGCAATGAATGAGTGATCCCCAGCCCTAAAATAAAACTTGAGGAGTACTTTGGTGACTAAGAGATTAAAGCTGGAATTCCCATGGTTACCTTCATAGTAAATTCCTAGTCTAATCTTCTTGTTCTACTTGGCTACCTACTCTGAACTATCCTTAGAGTTTCTCAAATTAAAATTTCCCTCTGTCCTCACCTGTACTAGTTGATCTGCATTTCTGCAGACATATTGGGATCATGGAAAATAGCACCAGATTACCTGCTCCACCCCCTCCTGTCCCAAAGTTTCTTGGAACTCCAACACCAACCTGCCAACCTTGCATGGGAAGGGGCAGAGAAAAGACTTATCTCACTGGGGGAATGCTAAGTTTCCTAGTCCTAGAAATGTTTCTCTTCCCTTCAGGACAAGTAATGGTTTTGATTTTTATCAGCTGAGTCCTGTCCCTTATCATTGGTCTCACTACATTCACTTCTTTCTCTGTCCTGCTCTACCCCTTCTTCCTCATCAGGGTTAATACTGTTTTATTCCAGAATATATATGGATAGAGAGTGGATCTGTGAGCCCCCAGATGAGGAAACTCCTTTTACCAATGAGACTAGGACCTTTTCTGCAACTTATAGTCATATTAAGAGGTTAAGGGATCTGCCTTGGATCCTGCAGCCAGGATGTGTCAATGGCTAAACTTGAACCCAGTTTTTCCTGCCTCTGAAGCCAGCTATCTATTTGCTACTCCATGATGCATCTATTCTCTCCCAGTCTTTGGAACTGAATAATAAATGCTTTTGTGAGGAAAGTCCTACTACTTTTCAAAAGTCTAAACCAGGATTAGTTCTCGTTTGTCTGGTATTGTTTAAAAGTGGTTCTGTTATGAGTCAAGGGAATTGATAAGATGACTTTATGGTCACCTAGGATTCCAAAATGAATTCAGGTTTTGTTTCTCCATTAAAAATTAAATTATGTTGACAGGTGGGAAATTTTCAAAATAATTTCAGATTTTTTTACAATGTATGTGATCAGTTCTGTTAAATTTTGGGCCTTTTCTTCCTCTTTTTTTCCTTTTAAAAATAAAATTCTTATAATTGAGTGGCAACATGACCAGGCAAAGGAAGCAAAGCAAACTGAAGGATCCAATATTAGACTCCTATTTTGGGGACAAAAAGGAGCAAAGCATGGAACAGGAGGAAGACAGTGAAGTCAGAACTCCTGCACCAAAAGATTCAAAGGAAAGTATGAGCTAGTTACAGGCCATAGAGGACCTTAAGAAGCAGATAAGAGAAGTGTAGGAAAAATTAGGAAGAGAAATGAGAACAATGCAAGAAAATTATGAAATGAGAGTCAACAGCCTGACTGAGGAAAATCATACCTTAAAAAATAGACTAACTCAAATGGCAAAAGAGGCTCAAAAAGGCAATGAGGAGAAGAATGCCTTAAAAAGTTGAATTGCCAGATGGAAAAAGAATCTCAAAAGCTCACTGAGAAGAATCATTCCTTCAGAATTAGATTGGAGTAAATGGAAGCTAATGACTTAGATAAGCATGAGAAGGTAAACAGGGAAAAGAAATCATAAGGAACTTATCAAAGTTGAACTATTAACATTCCTACATGGGAAAACAATAATTGTAAGTGATGAAACTTTTCTCAGGATGAAAATAGTTGAAGGAAATATATGTGTATATATATATATATATATATGTACGTATATATACATATATATCTGAGGGTATATGGCATATTAATATGTATGTGAATGTATGTATATATGTGTACAGGTATACATAGAGGGCACAGGACCAATTTAATAGGAAGGGATGATACTGTAATGTAATGCCAAGGAAAGGCAACTTCCCAAGGTTCAGAATACCAGCATAGGTGCTCTCCATTTTATTCAGTGACAAATTAAGAACAGAGGGAATCAAAATATGACATTATTCAAAATACAGCATTTACTAAGTGTGATTAAATAATCTCCAAGTACTACCCCACCCCAGGACCTTACATTCATTCAATCAATTACAAAGTCCCTGTTCTAAATACTACTCCACCCCTAGGCTATACCTTCATTTAGTTCATCACAAAGCCCCTCTTCTCAAATGGAGATTAGTTTCCAATCATAAGTAAAGTACATTCATTTGTTCAATCATAGAACACAAAAAGGTCAAAAGTTCCCCACCCCTGGATCACAATTGAATCTACCCCAGAGTTACAACAAGTTTAAGCATAGCACTTAATACCCATATGGAGGTCTTTTCTTCATCTTGACACAAGGCAAGTTCTCAGCAATCTTTGTTCCTGGGGAGACAAAGCTTAGCAAGGCCACAAGATACATTGCCAGTCTCTTCATTAATTCATCCTCTGTCTGCAGAACAGTCCTAGGACCCCTGAAAACATTAGCAAAACCCTCTCCCAGGATTTCTGTAAACATACAACAAGAAAATCCTTCTTCAGGGCTTCTGAACCAACAGAAAGGTTCCCAGACCCCTGCAACAACAGCACTGTCCTTCACCAGTGGACAGTATTCACTCTCTGTCTGCAGGACAGTCTCAGTAGCTCTGAACCAACAGAAAGGTTCCTAGACCCCTGCAACAACAGCACTGTCCTTCACCAGTGGACAGTATTCACTCTCTGTCTGCAGGACAGTCTCAGGAGCTCTTAACCAACAGCCAGGTTCCAGAACTTCTTCAACAACAGGACTGTCTTTCACCAGTGGACAAATCTGGCAAAACAACATCAAAACAGACAGACATAGTACCAGCAAAATGCCATGTCTCCTCAGTCCTTGGCAGCTCAGGGGGCAGGTCTCAAAAGTCCAGGGCAATTCAAAGTGGCCCTCAGCAATCCTCTCATTCTCTCTCTCTGCCTCCACGAGGGTGCTGCTTCCAAAAAGTTCTTCTGCCTCTCTCGTGTCTCTCCAAATCTACATCACCAGTTCCTCCCAGTTCAGGATTCTCTTTTCACATGAACAAGTCCATCCCACAGGTGGGATTAACAAGCTCTGGGTTTTAACACAATCAAACCAAAAACCAAGCCAATACAGGGGAATTTTTAAATGCCATTACTATTACAGATACTTAAAAGGTGAAATTAAGAGGTGAGAGAAGAATATAATGAGAGGAGATGGGGAGAGACAGTAAACTATCTCATATAGAAGAGGCAAGGGAAAATGGTTACAATGGAGGGGAAGAATAGGAAGGCAAAAGGGAATGAGTCAACCTTATTCTCATTGAATTCGGCTTGGGGAGGGAATGAAATACATACTAAATAGGGTATCTCACCCTACAGGAGAGTAGGGGGGAAGGGGATGAGAGGGGGGATGATGGAAAGGAGTGCAGGCTGGGGGGGGGAGGGAAATATAGTCAGTCTTTTACAATATATCTACTATGTTAATGTTTTTCATTAGCTACACATGTACAACTATACTGAACTGCTTATCTTCCCCAGTAAGGGTGGGTGACAAGGGAGGAAGGGAATGAATCTGGAATTCAAAGTTTTAAAATCAAATGTTAATATATATATATATATATATATATATATATATATATATACTATTATTAATACTATTTTAAATGTAATTGGGAAAGAAGATATACAGGCACTGGGGCATAGATATCCACCATGTACTACTGGAAAAGTCAAAGGGGGTATGGGAGAAGATATGGGAGAGAGCAGATTGGAGGAGGGGATATCCTGTGGGACTGCTATTTTGGGGCGGTGG
This sequence comes from Petaurus breviceps papuanus, assembly GCF_028583685.1. Classification (NCBI taxonomy): domain Eukaryota; kingdom Metazoa; phylum Chordata; class Mammalia; order Diprotodontia; family Petauridae; genus Petaurus; species Petaurus breviceps. The sequence goes on from NW_027187348.1 coordinate 2,896,842, forward strand.
GTAGGGGAAAAACGGGGAGAAAATTTGTAACTCAAAATCTGGCAGAAATGAATGATGTAAAAAAACAAAGAAATTGTTTTATTGAGGAAAAAATAAGAAGGGAGACCAGAAACTAAAAAAAAAAAATTCTTTGTTTTCACTGGGAGAGGGAGGAGTACCGGGAAAATTTCGATGATATAAAAACCAAGTATTAATAAAAATCTATTAAATGAATTTTATTTAAAAGAATGAAGCATATTGAAAGAACTGCCAAAGGAAATTTGCTTCCCAAAAGGTTCACTGTGCCTGCAGTCTCAGAGATGTGCTCACGTCACAGGGTTCTGCTGCACTTGAGTTACTCTTCTTATAATAATTTCATATTTTCCGCTTCAACACTCAAATGTTCAACCAAGAAAGGCTGGAGAGTCACCTCCTTGGGAGGCTATATAGATATAAAGCAAGCAGGAGTTTTTCTGGAATGATTTTTCAATAGATCTCTGTTCAAAGACAGGAGTAGGTATTAGACAGATGACCACTCACATTCTCTCTAGCCCTGGGGTTCGAGGATTTATGAGCCACTGAAAGTGTCAGACTTTCCTTCCATAAAATGATGTATGGTTATGTCTGAGTCCACCTTTCTTTTCCCCTCTCCCCACCCACAGCTCCTTTTATCTGATTGAAGAGTAAAGATTAAATCAGCAGTTGCTGTGAAGGGGAAAAATGTCACCCAAAATCTTTTTGAGACAACAGGTAATGGGAGCAGACTGAATGAAAAGGGCAATCCCTCAGCCTTGAAGCAAGAGCCACCAACAAATAGTTGGAGGAATTGGGAAACAGGAAAATGAGTTAAGTGGGTCATCATGAAATGGGGAGTTGCCAAAGCATCAAACAAGTATTTATTAATTCCTATAATTAGTCAGGTACTGTGAGGAGGATAAAAATGAAAGGGACAGATCCTTGCCGTTAAGGTGCTTCTCACTTAATGTGATAGAATCCCTCCCACCCAAATCTAGTACAAATGAAACACAGAGAACTATTTCTTTTGAACATGAAATAAGTAGTAAAATTTGAGAAAAATAGACCTTTAAAAGGATAGAAAACAAGAAGTTCCTAGGGGGAAAGAAGGAAGCACCAGCTAATGTTTTGCCATTCACATAATTTCTGCTACATCTGGTCACAGAGAAAGGCTACAATTAGACCATGCCATGGGCTAAATATTTGAAGGGACTAATCTACTCTTCTAATTTGGTTGGCATTAGGATACAGTGCTAATGAGTTCAAGGTCATAGATTCATTTCCCATATGGGCCAATTAGTCTCAGAAGAAAAAAAAATGTTCAATAAACATACCTGCAACTCTAATCCTGGTCAGCCATCTTATAAATGTGACTCATGGTCTTAAAAGGGACAGGGCATGAGGGAATTGATGATTCAACTCAATTTCATCAACATTACAGGAAGACAATTCAATATCCCCACTCATATGTCTACGGATCAGCAGTTGTCCTTACTATAAACAATTCTAGAATGTTAACACTTGAAGGGATTTTTGACACTAACTTTTCATTAAACACATTTTCTATTGATCACTATGGTCCAGGGCAGAGGGAAAATGAAAAGAATATGGAACTAATTGTTCTAGGTTTTAGGAGTCCTGGGCTCTAGCCCCAATTTTGCTGTTAACTAGCCATGAGAGCTTATCTAGCCCTTTCATTTATTTGGGCCTGAGTTTAACTAGATATAAAATGGTTGCACAAGCTTTCTTCCTATCAGAGTTCCATAGAGCCTGAACATATAGACAAGCTTTAGGGAATAGAGAATTTGAAAGGTGAGGTCAAGGATGCAGTTGTCAGTGACTTAGTGACACAGAGCTATCCTCACCCAGCTCATGAGTGTACTTTTGTGGAAGAGCTGAGGTAGCTTGTAGCAAAGCCTAGTGCGAAAGTCCTTCCCAGGGAACAGTACAGGAGAATGCAAACAGACATTCAGGGGAAAGCAAACATATCCCAAGACTTCCCAGAGCCTCAATTCCTGGGCCCGAAAGAAGTCTTCCCTGGCTCTCTTACTCTCTCTCCAAGTGCAATCAGATTCACAACCAATATAACACACAATTTAGGAACATCAGCCTGTAATGTCCTGACTTTTAGATACCGCCTACAGGCAGCCCAAGGGCAGAGGAGAGTCAAATATTCTCTTCCATGCTATTGGGAACAGCCACTTTCTTCCTGATCAAACAGGTTAACTATCCTGCTGTTGTGATACTGTAGCACTTTTGGTCCTAATTGTCTAAGATTCTACATGAAAGACAAAGCTTCCTTTTTTTTTGTATTTTCTTTCCCAATTCAATACTAGCAAATAATTAGATTTTTCCTAAGGCTATATCCATTGTTACCATACATCCTAAAATGGAACTTTCTGACTTGAACTGATTAACATATACAAATGCAAGGAACTAGTCACATTATAAAAGCCAATATTTATAACCTGATTTCTGACTCTCCTGGGTGATCTATAAATGTCCCCTTTAGCCCAAGAGTTACAATAGCAAACAACAAAAACAATATCTAAAGCTTATATGACACTTTAAGATTTGCAAAGTGATTTATATATGTTTTCTTGATCCCCACAACAACCCTGGGAGGTAGGTACTATTATTATTCCCATTTTAAAGATGAGGAAGCTGAAGCTGACAGAGGTTAAGTGACTTGCCCACAGTCACTAAACTAGTCATTGTCTGAGACTAGATTTGAATCCAGCACAACTGTGCCAGTAGAAAAAATGGTAAAACTTGGAAGTAATGATAGAAGTGCCAGCTAAACTACTGGAGGTCATGGACCAAGGCTTCCTTTTGTACCCCAAGTAGTCCCCAGACCAATGTGCTTAATGACTCTGGGTTAATGGACTGAACTCTAGATAGACATGCCCCTAAGAGCCATAGCACATTTGTGCTGGAATACCAACCCTCTTGTTATACAGAGGAAGCCTAAGACCCTATAAAGGGGAGCTCTTCAGAACATTCTGCTAGAAGCTGCATTGATTGGGCCTTATTTGTATGGTCACATTTAGGAGAATGGGAAGTCATTTGGGGAAAGTTAGATCAGAAACCTGGGACATCAGGTCTTAGAGACATCAGAGGTCTTGTGACTTATTCATTCACCCAGTCATGTGATAGAAGCAGCCTATTTGAGGAAACATGACTTAAGTTAGAATGCTTAAATGTCAAACTCCCAGATAGCAGTTCCTAAGCATCTGCAAACAAAACTCTCAAGTGCCTATCTGAACCAATTTAAAATGTGACTGAAAAATGACTAGCAAAATAAATAAAAATACAATACAAAACAGATAATGTTAATTTGTTGTTTTCTCAGTCAACATGCTGTTCCTCAGAGATCCATTTTTATTTGAGTTTGATACTAGACTAGAGGATTTTTGAAGTCACTTCCAATTCTGGGATTTTATGATTTTAGGTTTAGTGGAAAGAACAACGGGCTTGGGTCCGGAAGACTTGGGTTCTCTTTTGAGTGGGCATAGTGAAGCAGACAGAACATGGGATGTGGGATCAGAAGCCCTGAGTATGAATTATACTTCCTGCTCTTGCTAGTTACATGACCCTAGGCAAATCCCTTAACCTCTTGGGACTTCAGCTTCTTCATCTGTAAAATGAACAGAATAATTCATGTTCTGACTACCTCGAAGGGTTAATTGATCAATGAACTAGCCTACTTGAAGAACCCACTATGTGCCTAGCACTGAGCTACTTCCTAAGGATTCAAAACAAAAAAACAAAATCTTTCCTGTTTGTTTTCCTGGTAGAGAATAACATTCTCCAGGGGGATTGCTATTAAGTCAGTTAATGAGCATTTATTAAGTGTTTACTATATGCCAGGCACTTTGCCAAGTGCTAGGGTTACAAATAAAGTAACAAATAAAAACAAAACATGGTCCCTGCCATCAAGGAATTCTAATTTTAACTGGGGAGACAACGTGCAAACTACAGATACAAGATACATACAGAGTAAACAGTGGGCAATCTCAGAGGGAAGGCAAGAGGCTGGGAGGCAGCCGCTGAGAGAGGCAGGATTTGAGCTGAATCTTGAAAGGAGGTCAGGGAAGTTAGTAGGAAAGCATTCCAGGTATGGGGAAAAGACAAAGAGTCAGAGATGTAGTGTTGTATGTACGGCGCAGCTAAAAGGTCAATCTGTGTCTGAATTGTAGAATCCACGGAGGGAGGAAGGCATAAGAAGACTGGAAAGGTAGGGAGGTTTCTTCAGCAAACCCTAACGCACTATATAAATATGAATTATTGGCATCTCAGGGAAGGCACGACTGCCCTAAAGCTCTTCGGTATGGAAGCTCTTCCTCCTGCCCTTGATGTTCTCCTCGAGCTGTCATTAGGGTCAGATGAGAAACTTTTTGTGAAAGTGTTTTGTAACCTATGAAGCATAATAAAAATAAAATTCATTGGATTTAGAGATGGAAGGGACCAAGTCCATTTAGTCTAATCATCTCTTTTTACTGATGTGGAAACTGAAGGAAGTTAAGTGTCTTTGCCGAAGGTCATCATCACCAGCGCAATCGCTTAGTATTAATATTAACTATGAATTAATATTTATTAGTAATGATATTAACTCAAAGTAATATTAATTAAAATAACTTTTTGACCCAATCTCTGACTTTATCAGTACTGGATGCTTCCAGTAAGGAATCCCTTCTACTATTGCAGATGATACCTTCTTTTACAATAAGGTTGGTTTTTAGTATTATTTCTTTTTTTTTAATATTTTTAGCATTATTTCTTAATCTATTCATATGGAAGTTGCATTAAAAACCAACTTAAATGGTGGAGTTGAACCCGATAACCTTTAAGACTACTTCCAGCTATAACATTATAGGGTTCTGAATCTTCTAAAGTGTTCTAGGTTTTGGATGCTCCTTCCCTACTCCCCACCCTGCTCCTAACACACTTAAGATGAAAATCAAAGAACAAGCCCTGGGACTCCTCACTATGGGGAGGTGGTTGACGATGAATGGATTTCAGAAATAAGGTCACGTTTTGGTTGGCCAGACACCACAGAAGAGAGAAGCGAGTTAAAAAACATTCCAGATGAAACGATCTTCTATAAAAACGCACAGCCACACGGGGGCGATCGATCTCATGGCTTACCTAGGTTCTGGGCATTTTTATGCTCAGATGGAAGTAGGGCCGAGCCAGGGAGGAAATAGCAGAATTCTAGAATCACAGTCAAAGGAGGGACCTCAAATTACTGAACCATCATGGACCCAAACCATGGTTTAGGACCATGTTAGGGCTGGAAGGGACTTTAGACATCTGGTACAGCCCTCATTTATCTAACCCAGGGCTTAGCACTGTGCCTGACACTGTGTCGTTGTTCAGTCATTTCCGTCGTGTCTGACTCTTCATGATCCTGTTTGGGGTTTCCTTGGCAAAGATACTGGAGTGGTTTGCAGTTTTCTTTTCCAACTCATTTTATAGATGAGGAACTGAGACAAATAGGGTTAAGTGACTTTACAGTCAGTAAGGATCTGAGGATGGTTTTGAACTCAGATCTTCCTGACTCCAGGTTTGGGGCTCTATCCTTTATATAACCTGCTTAATAAATGTTTATTGAATTTATTGGAACCCTATGGAACAGGAACTGACCACAGACCCACTCTGAGCGCTGCTTTTAAGATCTCACTACCACCAGCCATACTCCACAAGGGAGTATGGCACAATAAAAAGGGCTTTGGATTTGGAGTCAAAGGACCCAAGTTTCACCACTATTTTTGCTACTTGATAGTCTTATGATCTTGGGCAAGTCATTTAATGTCTTTGAGACTCAGTTTCTTTATCTGTAAAATGAGGGGGTTGGATTAGATGGACTCTGAAGTCTGTTTCAGCTTTCCATCTATGATTTTACCATTACCCAAGCACTATTCATTTCTCTATTGGATTTAAAATTCCCAGGAAGGAAAAAAAAATCAGAGGTCAGAGGGTCTCAGAGACAATCTTGCAATGATTCAGCCCTGTGCCTAATGTTGCAGCTAGTGTCTCTGGATACCAAACATCCATTCTGCCAAAGATACATCCCGATCTTGGGAGGGCTTTGGTAGAGAAGAAATACTAAAATTGCTGTCTACATCTACAGCACTGGAGTAATTTGAAGCTTTTGTTTTGTTTGGTGTGTGTGTGTGTGCATGCCCTGGGGAAGTGGGAATCAAGGTGATGAAGAAAAGAGACTTGGTTTGTCATCTGTGTTGGATGATAAGATTATTTTTATCCAGTATTCTTTATTATAGACAATAGCTGTGGCATAATCAATAACTGAGTTCCAAAAGTAAAAAATATATATAAGAATGGGGGTAGGAAGAAGAAGAGGAGTATGGATACAAACTTACCACTAAATTAGACAGGATTGGCTGTCTACTTAATTGAGCTCATTTCTGAGTCAATCATCCTTTGCTCTTAGCAACACAATCACTTCCTGCCCAAGTTAAACCATCTTCTCCAATCACTGTCAACAGTGTTAAGAGAGGAACATCTATCATACTGCTTACACAGCCTGGTTGCTTCCTGAGATCTGTAAGAATTAAATGCCTTGGGCTTGGGCCTTGGACAGGTTATCTCCCTGACTGACGGGACTGTACCTAGGATGGGGGGCAAACAGCTATGACAGAATTTTAACCCCTCTTTGTCTGTCATGGATAGAAATCTCCCAAGGGATTGTGGCAAGGAGGGAAGGGGTGGCAGAGACTCCAGCTGAACTACACATCTACACACTCTTTTTTTTTTGGAGGGGGGAGGGCAGGGCAATTGGGGTTAAGTGACTTGCCCAAGGTCACACAGCTAATAAGTATGTCCAAGAACTACACATTCTTTGTCCAAGAAATGGGAATGGTCAGCCTGAAGTAGAGGAAACTGAGGGATGGAGGTAGGGTAAGGAAAGGATGTGAGAGCTGTCTTCAAGCATGTAAAGAGCTATTAAGTGGAAGAATGAGCCTAGTTTTGTTCAGTCACAGAAAGCAGAAGTATAAACACTGCATAGAAATTTCAGGGAGGCAAATTTTCACTGCAAGGCAGGGTGGAATGGGGGAAAGAATATTAACAGTCACCACTATTCTAATGTGAAATAGGCCTTCTTGGAATATAGTGAATTCCCTGTTACTGAGGTGTTCAAGTGAAGTCCACACCACCTTTGGGGGTTGTTGAGTAGGGGAGCCTCTCATTCAGGTCCTACTCAGACTGGAGGCAATTCAGAGTGTTTTTGGTGACATAGGCACATAGCATGGCCCTGTGCATGACAAGGCATTTATCAATCAGAGCTCTGAGGAAAGCTGATATAATCAGTGGAAGAAGCGTTTGCCCAGAGGTGCAAGAGATAGGCATTTGAACCCTGGTTCTATCAGTAGGCATCTAACAAATCACTCTCCCTCACTGAGCTAATTAATGCTGGTTAATTGATTGGTGGGGCTTCATTTTCCTCAGCTGTAAAAGGAGAGCTGACCTAGAAGATCTAACTGGACCCAGCTTATGGAAAGAAATATCAAAACTTTCCTTTCTAACCTTTAGTAAACAAACCTCCACAAATCTGAAGACTCACTGGGCCTTGATTCCCTTTAGCTTTTTCTCCTTAGCCTGTTTTATTCTATAATCATTGTCAGGAAGCTCTGCCTACAGCAGCTTGTAAATTAATTTGATTTATGATTTAAATTCCTTTTGAATATTAAATGCCCCCTGTGGCAGAGAGTCGTAGATGTAGGTCTAGAACTGCAAAGGACCTCAGTTTGACCCTCTCATACAACCACTGAGGAAATTGAGGTCCATCGAGGCAGCACAGTAGATAGAGTGCTGGGCCTAGAGTCAGGAAGATTTAAGTTCAAATCTATCATCACTACCTATGTGACCCAGGGCAAGTCACAACCTCTCTCAGTTTCCTCCACTGTAAAATAGGGATCATAATAATACCCACCTGAAGTGATCTTTCCTGGACACCATGCAGAGCCCTCAGGAAAATATCAGACTTAGATAATGCATGGTCTCCACGCACACCACCATCATCACTGGCATTTACATAAGGCTTTGAGGAAAAAAGGCTCTGAAAAGAGCCTTTCCTATGCTGTCTCATTTATTGATCACAGCTGAAACCTACTAGGTGCTTAAAGTGCTTAATAAATGCTTGCTGACTAAGTGGTTAACTTAATAAGGACTTCGTTTCCCCCATCACTCTTAATAAATGCTTGAGGAATTCGATGGAATGAAGAGGCATTCCCAAGATCACACAACTAGCAAGGATACAAATGAAGTCTGAACCTGTTTGCTTGATGGGTAGCTAGATAGCATTGTGGAAAGCATGCCAAACCTGGAGTCAGAAACACCTAAGTTCAAATTTGGCCTCAGATACTTGCTAACTACTTGGCCCTGGGCAAGTCATTTAACCTCTGCTTGCCTCAGTTTCCTCACCTATAAAAATGGGAAGAATAATAGCACCTGACTCTTGGGGTTATTGTGAGAATAAAATAATATTTGTAAAGCCCTTTGCAAAGATTAAGATACCATATAAATGATTTTCATTAGACTGTGAGCTCTTTGATGGCCGGGACTAATTGTATTTTGCCTCTTTTTGTAACCCTAGTGCTTAGTACAGTGCTCAGCACATAGCAGGCACTTAATAAATGTTTATCAACTGACTACTGATTGCCTGCTATTATTACTCTTCCTCCTCCTCCTTCAATTACTACTACTACTACTACTACTACTACTACTACTGCTACTACTAGTAATACGAAGCACCTTATCTACTTTGCCACAATAGTTCTCAAAGAACTTGCAGTCTAGTAGACTTATTAATAAATATTAATATATGTATCTTATAGATACATACATTAATCACTTAAAATATAAAACATACAAGATAGTAGTGATGGCTGTCATTCTTATAGTGCTCGGTTTGCTAAGCACTTTACACGCATGATTTCATTTGATCCTCATAACAATGCCATGAGATAGATATTATAAGTATTATTATCAAAAAGAAATACCTAATTCAAATACGTGAAAGTTTATATCCTAACGGTGAACGAGGAAGATTAAAAAAAAAACTCCAGAAAAATGGTTTACCTGTTAGATCATAGTATCATAGACAGAGCTAGAAGAGACCTCAGGATTTCACTAGTCTATGACCACCCTTTTATGGATGAGAAAACGGAAGCCCAGAGACGTTGGCTGATTTGAGCAAGGTCACAGAAGCTGCAAATGGCAGAGGCAGGTCCTCTGACTCTACAGTCAATGCTTTTCCCACTCTACCATGTCAGTGTCATCTAGCACCTTTTATAGATGAGATAATTGATACTCAAAGAAATTAAATAACTTGTCCATGGTCAAATAAGCACTGAATAGAAGAGAGACCTTGATTCAACTCCCAACTGTAATTCCAGCATGTTTCTAACATACCACTGAGGGTAGATGGTGGGCAGAAATCAGGGCAAGCTTTCTGAAGAGGTAGCGTTGGAGTTGGGCTTTGAAGAATGGGTAGGAATTCAGTGTATCAAAGGGATGGGAAGATAACTGCAGGCATAGGGAGCATCAGAAGCAAAATACCCAGGGCATGTGTTGGTGATGTTGAATAGCCCAGTTAGCCTAGAGCATGAAGCATGTGTTGGGTATGTATGAAAGAAGTCTGAAAAGTAGGAATGATTCTGGATTATGGAGACCTTTGAACGTGAGGCTAAGGACTTTGATCTACAAAGATAGAATTTTCTGTTTTACAGTATCATAGTTGTTTAGGGAATTATTTTACAAAGCAAGTGTTCTATTGTTGACGAAACTATCTTCAGCTTGTGGTACATGAAGCCACACAGCTCTTTTTTAGCCCCATTCACATATCTCTCATTGTGTGTTGGGGTCAATGGGTTTGTTTCTCCAAAAGTGCTACCCTGTCTGAGCACCAATCTGATGGTCTCCTGACTGTGGCTTCACTTTCATAAGAGCATTGAAACAACACATGCAGCCCCAATCAGCAGCAGCCTTGGATTTATAGATCTGCGGGGTTATTATCTCCAGGAAGTAATGAGAACTCATGTCTGCGGGGGCTGGGGAGTCAGTGTAATGATTTCAAAGCTGGGTATCAGCAGAAAAATTAACGAGATGATGTTAAAACTCGTGCTTCTGTGGGCTGGCTGCATGGGAAATTAATGATCCTGTGCTGGCTGAACCACAAACACTCTCTGGGGGCCAAAGTGGAAGTCATTTAAAGGACTGGCACTTTGTAACCATGTGTCACACATTAATGTCACCCAGGGAGAGCTCCAATGCATCTTAGAATTGATATTCTCTATCAGCACTCCCCTATATCACTGCAGGTGACTGGGTTTGCTGTAGGGGGATGTTTGGCACATCCTGGACCCCACTCTTGGTCTATCACCCCTCCTGCATGGTTAGGCATTGATCTTCCCCCTACTCACTTCTTCCCTCTCACTGGATTCTCTTAAAGTGTCAGAAGCAATTTTCTGAGAAAGGCAGAGAGGATATTTCTTCAACAACAACCACCGACATTTTGTGGTTCTTTAAAAACTTAGAGATCACTTTACATAATTGTTCCTATTTGACTATCCTGACAACACTTGTGATGTAGCCACTATGGGTATTATTATTCCCATTTCACAGATGAGGAAATGAAGGCACAGAGGCATAGAACTAGCAAATTTCAGAGGTGCCCAGAGATTTCAGCCAAAGGCAATGGAATCTCCCGATTAACCAAGAAAGCTCTGTTATCTTGGTCTACAGGATTTGAGAGCATCTGTGTTTGTCCTTGCAGTTCTACACCAAGTCTACTCCAGGCAGCGCAATCACTACCTGATCTCATTGCTAGGACAGTACATACAGCATAGCATAATGGTTAGAATGCTGGACTTGGAGTAAAAATAGACATAGGTTCAAGTTCTGTCTTAGACACTCACTAGCTGTGTGACCCTAGGCAAGTCACATAAGTGTTCTGTGACTCAATTTCCTCCTCTATAAAATGAGGAGTGTGAGACTCAATGACCACTATGTTTATCTATGAGCCAATGAGCCTATGAGAAGCCAGACAAGTAGAAATATGGTTATCAACCAATCAACAAGCATTTATTAAAGCGTTTCTATGTGTCAGGAACTGAGTTAAGCACCAGGAATACAAAGAAAAAAGTGTAACAGTTTCTATCCTCAATTATTTTACAATCTACTTGTCTCCGGGGTAGGACTTCCAAAGGAAGAGCTGTCAACCACCTACCGTGTTTCCCCGATAATAAGACACTGTCTTATTAAATTTTTTTGGACAGAAAAACACCAGAGGGCTTATTTTCAGGGGAGGGCTTATTTTAATGAACATTGACAGCAATTTTAATAAACAGGTAAATGTGAACAAAAAAATGTACCTTTATTCAATAAGCAAATCACTGGAGAAGAACAGGATGACGCGCTCACTGCTGCAGCTCTGATTGGATGCAGCTCGGAGCGCGGTGTGTGTTTCACGGGGGGGGGGGGGGGACGGTGCATACAGAAGGTACCGTAATGTAGCGTGTAGCGCAGGGGATCACCTTCACTACAGTAGCAATCTCAATAGGGCTTATTTTCGGGGGAGGGCTTATTTTAGAGGAATCTTACACAGTAAGGGGAGGGCTTATTTTCGGGATAGGTCTTATTACCGGGGAAACACGGTAGTACCTTCTGGTATTTTGAGGCAGCGGTAGCCACAGCCTAAAAGCATGGTGTCAGTAGTGTGTAATGACCTAGCCTACTTTTGGGGGGCTGCCCAACAAATTTTTCCCAACAAAATTCAATAAGGAACAATTTGCTTTCCTTCCTAGACTAATGTTACCCAATCCAACAATCCCTGGAGAAGATGGTCAAGGAGTAATCTTCTGAGTTAGGTGTGTTTCTCAGGAAACCCTAGAACTGAGCCTAGAACAGATGCAGGGCCACTGGGAGAGACTTACTTCTTCCCTGGAGCCAAGATCCTCCCAGAACATGCTGAAAGCTCTTTCAGGAGTTCTTTTAATGTTGTCAAGAAACCAAACCCTGCTATTTAAGTGGGGAAGAGTCAGTCATTTGAAAGAAAGGAAATCTTTTGGCCAGAAGTAAAATCCACCCCATCCCCCAGGACCCTAGGGTAGAAAAGCAAGAAGGAAAGTCTGAAAAAAAAACAAACCCCAGCCATTGCTGGTTCTGCATTCCACTTTCACCCACAGGCTCTTCTGGCTGACCTTTTCAGTCCAGCTGGAAATCTTACCACACACCCAGCCAGCAGAAAGGCTACAGAAAGGATGTAGGCTTCCATGCCTTCCCTGCCGCCCTCCCACTTGACCCCTCAACCTTGCATAACTCCCTTGAGTTGTACTAACAGATTCCCAAGTGCTTATAGTCTGGGCTGGAGAGGAGGGGGAGGAAGGGAAGAGATGGTGGTGGAGGAATGTGAAAGAGAAAGATTCAGTGTGAGGACAGTGGGAAAAGCACTGGCCCTAGACTCAGAAGGTTTGGGTTCAAATCCTGCCTCTGGTACTCACTACCTTATGTGACTTTTAGTAAATCATGTAAGTGCTCTGTTTATCTCATCTGGAAAGTGAGGGGCTTAAACTAGATTGCACCTAAGGTGTCTTCTAGCTCTAGACCTAGAATCCCTAAAATGCCCATGGGTTTCTGAGTTAAAGTCTGTTGAAGTGGCAGAAGCACTGAGGCTTAGGGGAGGCAGATATATGCATTAGAACTCTGAGCTCAGCAGACCAGCCACCCACAAAGAGTGAGGACAGGGGCACTGTGGAATGCTCAGATTCCCAGCAACCCAGTGGCTTCTACCATTATTCATCAATGTCAGATCTTTGGGTAAGGCAGGCTTCTACTGCTCCCTCCCCTATTTAAAGTTCAGAAAAGGCAGTGATGCCTACATACCACCAGGCATATGCCCCAGTTACCCTCTGGGGTGCTTTCAAGGAAGACGAAGGTTTAAGTCCAGAACCAGAGAATAACTCAGAATTGCTGTCTACCCTGGATACTCCCTGTTCCTAGAACATGCATTTCCTTTTGTGTTCTTACGTCTTTGTTCATGCTTCTGTCTAGCACAGTGTGCGAATCCCCCAGTCTCTGAAATTGACCAGTGGTTAGTGATAGAAAAATGAGAGAGAGGAAGTGACTGTGCTGGCTTGGAATTCAAAGCAGCACAGAAAGAGAATATTGGCACTCTGTAATGTAATGCCAAGCAAAGGCAACTTCCCAGGTTCGAAATACCAGCATAGGTGCTCTATATTTTATTCAGTAACAAACCCAGAACAGAGAAGATCAAAACATGACATCATTCAAAATACAGTATTTACTAAGTATGATTAAATAATCTCCAAGTACTACCCCATCCCAGGACCTTCCAATCATTCAATCAATTACAAAGTCTCTGTTCTAAATACTTCTCCACCCCTAGGCTATACCTTAATTAAGTCCACCACAAAGCCCCTCTTCTCAAATGGAGATTAGTTTCCAAACATAAGTAAAATACATTCATTTGCTCAACCATAGAACACAAAAAGGTCAAAAGTTCCCCACCCCTGGATCACAATTGAATCTACCCCAGAGTTACATCAAGTTTAAACACAGCACTTAATACCCAAATGGAGGTCTTTTCTTCATCTTGACACGAGGCAAGTTCTCAGCAATCTTAGTTCCTGGGGAGACAAGGCTTAGCAAGGCCATAAGATACATTGCCAGTCCCTTCATGAATTTATCCTCTGTCTGTAGAACAGTCCTAGAACCCCTGAACACATTAGCAAAGCCCTCTCCCAGGATTTCTGTAAACATACAACAAGAAAATCCTTCTTCAGGGCTTCTGAACCAACAGAAAGGCTCCCAGACCCCTGCAACAACAGCACTGTCCTTCACCAGTGGACAGTATTCATTCTGTCTGCCGGACAGTCTCCAGACCCCTGCAACAACAGTACTGTCCCTCACCAGTGGACAGTATTCACTCTCAGTACTGTCCCTCACCAGTGGACAGTATTCACTCTCTGTCTGCAGGACAGTCTTAGGCCTTCTTAACCAAATGCCAGGTTCCAGGACTTCTTCAACAGGACAGTCTTTCACCAGTGGACAAATCTGGCAAAATAACATCAAAACAGACAGACAAAGTACCAGCAAAACAGCCATGTCTCCTCAGTCCTTGGCAGCTCAGGGGACAGGTCTCAAAAGTCCAGGGCAATTCAAAGCGGCCACCAGCAATCTCTTAGTCTCTCCCTCTCCACGAGGTGCTGCTTCCAAAAAGAACTTCCGCCTCTCTCTTGTCTCTCCAAATCTACATCACCAGCTCCTCCCACTTCAGGACTTTCTTTTCACATCAACAAGCCCATCCCACAGGTGGGATTAACAAACTCTGGGTTTTAATACAATCAATTTGAAAACCAAGCCAATACAGGGGAATCTTTAATTGCCATTACTATCACACACTCCCACCAGATGTGTGCCCTAGATTTTAAGAGAAAAGGTGGGCATGGTCAGAAAGGCAGCTCAGTGTTAAAAGCAGAGCACTTGATTTAGAAAGGAATCCAAGCGAGGCCTGCATTCAAATCCTACCTAGACACTCACTAGCTGTGTGACCATGGGATGACAATGTCTGTGAGCCTAAGCTTCCTTATATGTAACAGGGGGATAATATTGTCTACAATACCAAGTTTATGAGGTTATTGCTAGGATCAAATGAGATATGAGTAAAGTGCTTTAGAAGGATGTGGAACTCCATTGTTCATAAGTGTTTACCAGCTAAGATGGGCAATATAAAGGTTATCCCAGCTTTACAGACTTTAAGAGATAAGGTCTAAGAGAAAAGGTGGGCATGGTTAGAAAGGCAGCTTTCTGAGACACAGACAAGAGGTTAAGTAACTCCTCCAAGCCATTCTTGGCAGTGAGAATTTAAACCCAGGTCTTCTGATTACAGATCCAGAGTTCTATCCCTTATCCCACACACTTTTCATGTAGATGATTATAGTTCCATGGGGAGCAAGGCAATGTCTTAGTCTTGTGCTTAGTAGAGGTGTCCACAACTTGGTACTCAGTAAATGTTTGATGAAGGAACCAATCACATATCACTTCAAGAAAGAGTTCACCCCAATCAAATCATCAAGTCAATGAGCATGGAAAGGTGGTCCATGAATAAGCTTCACTATGAATAATTTGTTTGGAGACAACTGGAAGATGAGAGTGGGACTTCATGGAAGAAGACTTGTAAGGAGGTGGATATTGGCACTTTCAACAGTACAGGACATTTTTTTCAGGACAATAGGGGGTGGGGGAGAGCTGGAACTGTTTGCTAAATGTTTCTGTTCTGCTCCCTAGTCACCCTGGGCTCTGCGCCCATCACCAACTGGTCTCTCAGCAGCCCCAGACACCCTCCTCACCCCTAGTCTACAGACCAGACATAGAATTAATCACCACATTCAGAAACGGTTCCATTCTGGGAAATAAGATATACAGGCACTGGGTTATAGAAATCCATCTTGTCCCACTAGAAAGTTAGGGAGTGATGGGGGAGGATATAAGAGAGAACAGATTGGGGAAAGGGGTATTCAGTAGGCTTGCTATTTTGGGGTGGGGGTAGGGGAAAGACAGGGAGAAAAAATTGTAACTCAGAAACGGTTCCATTTTAAATGTCAGATATCCCCTTAAGGAAGGGTATGTAGGAAAATAATTCCCTTCTTGGTTATCCTTTCCCATAAAGATAGGTCTCCTAGGTCCCCAAAGTTCTTACCTCCCACTCTGTGGTAGGAGGGTCAGGTATACAGGACTGAGATGCTTCCAAAAGGCAAAGAAAGAAAGCAAAATATTAGCACCAATAAATCAATCACAGATGGCCTTCAAAAATTAACTGAAAAGCAAAATGCTCATTTTCAGCAAGTGCCTGGTTTCTTGAAACAATTGGGAAACTTCCCAAGAACAGCCTCCTGTATAGGTGATCTAGTATTCACTGGTTTCAGCTGGAAATTTCATGATTAAGAAAAAATCCCGTTTCTACTTTTTTGTTTCTCTTCTCCCAGATGGAACCAGGAAGATAAACAGCTAGTTGAGGTATTGAACCAGAAGACCTGTGTCAAAGTTCCAACTCTCCCACTTACTAGTTATATGTCTTAGGCAACTTCCCTTCTTTGAGCCTTGGTTTCCTCAGACAACAATAAAATGCAAGAATCGTTTCATTCAGGTCTGACTCATTACCTACCCCATGTGGGGCCTTCTTGGCAAAGATACTGGGATGATTTGCCATTTCCTTCTTCAGAAAATGCAACATAGGACAAAGATTCATTAGTGAACTGTGTACACTGTGCTAGGTGCTAAGAGGAGATACAAAATTTGGATATGACCTAGTCCCAGTCCCTGCTTTCATAGATCTTAAAGTCTAAAAGGACAGTATTGATCCAGAGCAAGAAGGGACCCAAGTCCATCTACTCCACTTCTTGCATTTAGGAAATTGAGGCAAATGGAGCTTAAGTGACTCACTCTAGATCACACAAATATTAAGTGCCAGAGGTGGGATGTGAACTCAGTTCTTCTGACTCTTGAGCCAATGTTACTTCCTCTATACAAAGGCTGAGACAAACAGGGATTATTACTACAATGCACACTATTACATGATAGGTGCATTAGACAAGTCCAAAACAAATATCTACAGGTAATTACCAGCTAGAAATCAGGGAAGATTTCCTGGAAGGGATAGTATTTGAATCAGGATCTATCAAATGAGGAGGTTCAACCAGACTTACAATGACAGGTTGGACTTGGACTTTCTAAGGTCCCTTGTGATCTTCTGTGGCTATGAGCCCCTATGTCCTGGATCCATGCATTGCAATATGACCTTTTTCAAGTTGCTGATATCTCTAGGAATGACGTGTCAGTCAGTACCGTAATTCAGTTCAATGAATTCAAGCAGTATTGAGGAAGCATCTCATCACAGCATGGGTTTTAGAGCAGGGAAGGGACCTTAGAGGTCACTGAATCACCATTTAATTTTATTCCCTCCTTTTGCAGATAAGAAAACTGAGGCCTGGAGACATGAAGTCTAAGGTGACAAAGAGAGAAAATAGCAAAGCATGTGTTTGAACTTGGCCTTCCTGCTTCCAAATTCAGAGCTCTTCCTGTCTCCTTTGCAGACCAGATTCTTATAAAGATGGTGTACAGATCACTGCGCTAGATTGGGGGAAAGATTCAACATGACACGGCCCCTCCCTTTAAAAGATTTACCTCTCATGGAGGGATTAACACGGACAAAGTAGGCCAAGTGCTTACAAGAGGCACAGTGAGCTAGTCATTCCAGTTAAGAGGAAGAAAGCATCATTTTTGACCTGAGGGTGTGTGTGTGTGTGGGTGGGAAGATGGTTTTGGTCAGGAATAGTATCAGAGGAAACTTCACAGAGAAAGTGGTATTTGTCTAGGACAGAAAAGATAATAGAATTTCAATTCACAGAGACTGTTGAGAAGGGAAAGCGGTAAAGGTATAGGCCTTAGACAAAGGACCTCTTGCTTTCTTAGACCCTAGGTGTGAACAGCGCCTGATGATAATAATAGCTAGTTAGCATTTATATAACACTTAGGTGTTTGCAAAGCACTTTAATCTCATTTTGTCCTTACAACAACCCTGGTCGCTAAATTATGTAACCCTGTGAATATATTATCCCCATTTTGTAGATTAGGAAACTGAGGCTGAGAGAGATTAAATCACTGGCTGGAGGTCATGTAGCTTCAAAGAGTCTAAGGCAGGATATGGATGTAGGTCTTCTTGACCAAGTCTCAGACTTTACCCACCTAGCTGAAGCTGCCCTTGGATCACATCTCAAACTGAAACCAGGAGCCTCTTTCCCCTGAAGATCCACTTTCAGTTAATACCAGAATTTCATATCAAGTTTTAAAACTCGCTATTGCCCTGTTTCCCCTCAACTCTCAACACTACCAATATCCCCAAACTTGCAGAAATTTTTTTAAGTCATCTGGCCACAGGTTTTTGGTCAGTGATATCTGCATTGGTCCATTTCCTTCCCGGATTCCTTCTGATTTCTACACAAAGCAAGTCCTGTGGGACTGGAAAGAAAAAAGGAGGTCATTGTTTTCTCAGAAACCCACCTCTTTGGGGTCTTCTGGCTTATATAAACTTTCCCTAGCTAGAAAAGCTGCCAAGCCCAGCCTCTGCCCATGCCCAACCATTCCAGACTTTTTTATTGTCTTTCTTCTCTACTCTCCAGCCTTCCAGTCATGACATGGTTAAAAATCAAAGGGAATGCTTCATAGAGATAAATATTTCAAAATCTTGCTTTCAGGCCTGCCAGATGGCTGCATTTCACACTCCCAACTGTGTCAGACTCCAAAACACTCTGAGCCTTCCATCTTATAGTCAGGTATGTCATTCTCAAATAGGGTTTTGGGGTGCAAGGTCCGAGCAGATTTTTTTCCAAACAATTCCCAATGGTCAGCTGGAATCAGTGTAGCTCAGATCATTCTCTCCAGAAATGATGCAGCTGTAAATATTCTAATTGGACCACACAGTTCTCCCTGGTCTCCCCCACACCTTGGGCTTTCTCAAGATCTAAATGGAAGAGACCTTCACTCTTGTAATTCTGCACACTTGCAAGGTCCCACCTCTACACCCTTTGAGTTCCTACTGATTGATCATTTAAAGCCCACCTCAAATATCATCTACTCTAGAAAGCCATCCTTGATCCTACAGTCAATAATGACTTGTATCATCAGGATTCACATACCTTTTTGATTGGATTTCTCTCATTCTCCTTTGTATTATGTTGTGTCAGTAATTCTGCATAAATCACAGAGCAAAAGATTTAGAGGAAGCTTATTATATTGTAAGGCACTTAGGTGGCACAGTGAATAGAGGGCTGGCCTTAGAATCAGGAAGATTCATTTTCATGAGTCCAAATCTGGCCCCAGACACTTAGTAGCTGTGTGACCCTGGACAAGTCACTTAATTCTGCCTTCGTTTCCTCATCTGTAAAATGAGCTAGAGGAGATGGCAAACTGCTCCAGTATCTTTGCCATGGAAACCCTAAAATGGGATCATTCAGAGTCAGACGACTAAACAACAATTTATATTGTAAGCTCTATGAGCACAGACAAGATCTGATCAAAGCCTTTTATCTCCTTGACAACTAGCAGATTACTTTCTACCTGAAGGAGGTGGCCACAATAAAAAAATGCTAAGTTGAATTGAACCAAACAGATGACCGTAGGTCTTTACAAAGAGCCAGCACATTTCCTCTGTCTTGGGGTGTTGCTGTGGAGAGACAGCTAACCCTGGGGGGCTGGGTCCTCCTGCATTTGGATCTCAGGTCTGCTACTTGGGACTTTGGGTAGGTCCCTTCTCAGGCAACCCCCCTGGGCTTCAGCTTCATCTGTAAAATTAGGGAGACGGGCCAGGTGATTTCTGAGATCTGCTTCTAGTTCTAGCCTACGATCCTAAGAGTTCCCCAAATAAGAAGGAAACAAGCATTCGTTATGTGCCTGTTACATCCCAGGCACTGTGCTGAGTGCTATCTAAATGAAGTCTCATGTGATCCTCATGACAGCCTTGGGAGGAAGGTGCAGTTATCATCCCTATTTTACAGTTGAGGAAAGTGAGGAAGGTAGAGGTTAAATGACTTGCCCAGGGTCATACAGCTAGTAAGTGTCTGAGGCCATATTTGAACTGGGGATGAGGAGAGCAGCTTCTCTGGCAAGGGAAAGATTCTCTAAGCTATTCTTTTTGACACTGACACTGCTCTACCTATTATATTACTTAGCTACCACCTCCTAGCAAATCTATATCCTTATAAAAAACAAACAAGGTGTGTGTGTGTGTGTGTGTGTGTGTGTGTGTGTGTATAGAGTTATATTGATTGCTGTTTTCTTGGGCAGACAATATAAAAGATGCAAAGTACTATAATTTTTTTTTCATTTTGCTAGCATCTTTCAAAGAAACAAAGAAGTTGTCTATATTAAAGATACTTGAATTATGGGCATTTTATTTTTAACATTTCTACTTTCTCTGCTGTCTATTATAAAAAATAAATATAAGTGCATTGAAAAATAAAAACAAGTAGTCTCAAAAATAAAAATAAAATAAAAAATAGACCAACCCACTCTTACCAAAATGTTTGTTTGCCCAAGTCTTAGGGAAGCTTAGGAATGGAGTGGCAGAATGAATGAAAGTTATAGAGTTAGTTTTCAGCTACAACCTAAGGAAAATATCCCAACAACTTGTTATTGTTGTTTAGTCGTTTCAGTGGCATCCAACTCTTTGTGACCCCATCTGGGGTTTTCTTGGCAAAGATGCTGGAGGGGTTTGACATTTCCTTCTGTAGTTCATTTTACAGAGGAGGAAACTGAGGCAAACAGGGTCAAGTGACTTGCCTAGGGTTACACAGCTAGTAAGTATCTGAGGCCAGATTTGAACTCAGGAAGAGGAGTCTTCTGATGCCAGGCTCAGAGTTCTAGCACCAGCTGGCAGCCCAATCTTAACAATTGGAATTGTCCAAAAATAGAATTTCATGTCTTTCATAACTGCAGCCAAGCACTTAAGCAGAAGCTGGATGACCATTTGGGCAGGATATTGTTCACCTCTACAAACATCTTCCACACAGCTACTGCATTCCTAAAGGACAGGTCTGATCAGGTCACTCTTTGCTCAAAACTTTCCAGGGACTCCTTGTTTATCATTCATCATTTATTATTTATTTATGTGTCATTTATCATCTATCTATCTATCTATCTATCTATCTATCTATCTATCTATCATCTATCTATCTATCTATCTATCTATCTATCTATCTATCTATCTATCTATCTATCTATCTATCTTGTCTGTCTGTCTGTCTGTCTGTCTACCTATTTATCATTTTAATCCATTAACGATATAGCCCCAGTCCCTCTTTCTAGGCTTGTCACACATTAATGTCCTTGCATGCTACTGTCTAGCCAAACTGGCCTACTTGGTAGGGTCTTTGAACATGTCTGGAGTGTTCTCCTCCCTCACATCTGTCTCTTAGGACCCCTAGCTCCCTTCAGGTCCCTTTCAGCTCTACATCCGAAGTTTCGGTTCACATTCGGTTCATCACTCCTATACCTGCACTGATCTGCTCAGCTGGTGCTGCCCACCCTCCCCCCTAATATTCTTTGTACTAACTTTGTTCATAGTTCATATTTATTTTTCTGTGTACCTATTGTTTTTCTCCCAAACAGAATGTAAGCTCTGTGGGGGCAGGACTTGTCTCATTTTGTATCTGTGTACCCCCAGCTTCTAGCACTATTCCTGGTGTCAGGTGCTTAATTGCTTAATGCTCATTGAATGAATGAGTGGATGTTGTAGAGGGAAATCATGATTTGGGTAAGAGTTGGATTAAATGACTTTCCAGCTTTAAATCTTTGTATGATTCTGTGGTTTTTCAGATCAATATCTGGCCAGCTTCTGATATAAGCAATAGATTTCAAAGGGAAGAAAAGTGAGCCTGGGAGACTATTTACCAAGACAGAGTAATTAGGGACTGAGATCAGGCACTGATGTTGCAGGGAGGCTGGGCAGATTGAGGAGACAGATTCCAGGGGAAACCTCCTTATTTTTACCTGCAGAGTAGGCAGAAGAGCAGACTCAGGAGCTCCATGGATACTCAGCACCTTCCTAATTAGCATGAGAAATGTCATGTCCTTGGCAGGGCCTCCTGTATTCCTCCAGTGCAGTGCAGAGAGTTGTTAGGGCATTAACAGAGCGGGAGCTCTCTGCCAGCCTTGCCAATGAGCCTCATATAAGACCAGGAGGAACTGCTACCAGACTCGTGCAAGAAGGCTGGCAAAGAAGCCTTCATTTACAGACACACATATATCACACACATATGTATATATGTGCACACATTTCTATATACAAGTAAATATACACATGCCATGTGCACACATGTTTTGTGCATATACATACGTATACAGTTGTACACATATATGCATGTGTATATATACACACATGTATGTCTGCATGTGTGCACATGTATAACATGCATCCTGGATGGGACCTCAGAGACCATCTATCTAGTCCAGCCCGTCACTGGAAAGGAATTCTTTATCATCCCCAACAAGTGGATATACAGACTTTCCTTGAAGATCAAGCGAGATAACATATGTACAATCCTTTGCAAGCTTTGGAGCATTACATAAATGCCAGGTCTTGTTATTAGTAACCTCCAGTGAAGGAGAACCTGTTGCCACTTGAGTCAGCCAGTCGTAGACTCAAAAACCTCTGCCTACTACGGTCGTATCTGTTCTTGGGACAGGCTGCATTCTTCTTGCTCCTGATCCAAGCTTGATGCACTCCTCCTCATCTTCCCTACCTCCCTAAACACACATTTTGACTTTTCTCTTCCTTGCTTGAAATATCCAGCCTCCAGGTAATTGGTGCCCACCTGCCTATGGCACCAGAGGGAGTTGGTGGGGAACTCGTGGGACTTGCCTGTTCCCACCACCTCTCCAGGTAGCTCATTCTGCTTTGCTGTAGCTTTACTTGTCAGGAAGTTAATCTTCCCATCAAGTCTAAATCTGCATCTTTGCAACTTCTACCATTGCTATTGGCTATGCCCTCTGGGACTACACAGAACAAGTCCAATCCTTCTTTCAAATGACAAGGGACAAGGACTATGCCTGTGATTCATTTTATCCCAGGTGACGCAAGTCCCTCTGCCAAGGCAGCTCAGCATTTTCGCTGCAACTTAGAGTTTTAGAGGGTTGCCTAGAACACTGTGAGGTTAAAGGATTTGCCCAGGGTCACAAAGCCTTGTGTGTTAGAGGCAGAGATCTGTCATGTTTGCCTTGATTTCTTCTCTCCTTTACGCTAAACATCTTCATTTCCTTCAACCAGTCCTCCTATGAATTGGACTCCAGGCTCTTCATCATCTTGGTTGCCCTCTGGTCACTGTCTAGTTTGTTAATATCTTCTATATACAGTGATGTCCGGAATCGAACAGAACACCCCTGGTGTGGTCTGATCAGGACAGAGCCAAGTACAACAATCACCTCCCTGTGCTTGGAAATTATGCATCCCTTAAAGCAGCCCAAGGCAGCACTGACTTCCTTGGCTATTGTATCTTATGTTGAGACTCACATTGTTGACTCACCTTGAGCCTTCATGCAGTCCAATTATGGAGCATCTCGCTGACACTCTCCATTAGGCTCCCATCATCCATCACTATGCCTGCTTGGTAAACAAGTGTTTTTATGAGCTAAAGGCACGGAGCTGTTCTGTCACTACACCAGGGTCATACAGCAGGGAACAGAACTCTGATACTTGATTCTTTCTCTACTTGGGATTTTAGCCTGCTTTCTCCAATGGAATGTTAGAAATTTCTTGCTCCTCTCTCAGCATGTGGAAATATCACGACTCTTGGACTCAGAAGATCTCCTAGGTTCAAATCTGGGATCTGCCACTAAGTCACAGGGAGACCTTTGATAAGTTATCTCAAGTCTCAGAGCCTCAATTTCCTCATTTGCAAAACGGAGGCAAATAACATTTGCCCTACTCTACCTTGAATTTATCTAGTACTTTAAAGTATGCAAAGTACATTACATTCATAATTTCATTGAATCCTCACACAGCTCTGTGAGCTAGGTTTTAATTATCATCCCAGTTCTATAAAGTAAATGCATCTCAGAGGTTTGAAGCAACTTTCATAGGATCACACAGCTAATAAGTTTCAGAGATGGGATTTGAACCCTGGGAAGCCCCATGCTACAGTGGAAAGGCCACTAGCTCTATAGTGAAGGAATGTGGATTTGAATCCTAGTTCTGCTACTAACTACCCATGTGATTCTGGGTAAACCATTTAACCTTTCTGGGCCTCAGTTTCCTCATTTGTAAAATGAGGGGTTGGGACTAGGTAAGTTCCAGTTCTAGATCCAGGATTTTATACTGTAACTGCCTTATAAAGGAGCAGGAAACTAGTCATTTATCACTGTTTTCCTTGAAACATGGGACCACTGAGTAGGGGGTGATATGTTCTGTCTTGTTCTTTAGTCAAATTAGTTTGACCACCATGTGGAAGATGCATTGGTGTTGAGAAGAGCTTGATTCAGGGAGACTAAGTAAGAGGCTTTTCTAATAATTCAGACAAAAGGTGATGATAGATGTGTGAGTGATTTAGAAGAGACATATATGAACAATACCATGGAGAAAAGACAAGATGTGGTAACCAATTGTTTAGGTGAGATGAGTGAGAATAAGAGGTCTGTGGGGACACATAGATAGGAGGAGAGTCAGGAGAGAGCAGTGTCATGAAAACCTAGGAAGGAGTTGGTACCTCGAAGGGGAGGGCAGTCAAGGGTGACGCATGCTACAGAGAGGTCAAGAAGGACTAGGCTTGAGGAAAAGTCATTTGATGGGCAAATAAGAGATCACTGCTTATTTGAAGAGCAATTCCATCTGACTGAGGAGGTCACAAGTCAGATTATGTAGTTTTTGAAGAGAGTAACAGGAAAGGAAAAGAGCTTCAGAGTGTAAATGGATTTTTTTTTCAAGGAATTTGGCTAAGAAAGAGGGGAGAAATAAAAGATGATAATTAGAAGAGATGGATGAATCTAGTGGGAGCTTTTCAAGAATGAAGAAAACTTGGGTGTGTTTGTAGGTAACAGAGGAACCAGAAGATGAGGAGAGATTTGTTGGAGAAGGAAGGGAATGGAATGATAGGTACATGGAAAAGTAAGCCTTAGTGAGGAGTACTGCCACCTCTGAGTAAGAATAATAGCTAAGTAACATTTATGTAGTACCTACTATGTGCTACACTCTATGCTGCATATTTTACAAATACTATGTCATTTGATCCTCATGATAACTGTGGGAGGTAAGTACAATTTTTATTCTCATTTTACAGATGAGGAAAGTGAGGCAAAAAGAGCTTAAGTTATACCCAGAGTTAGTAAATATCTGAAGCTGGATTTGAACTCAGGTCCACTAGATTGTAAGTTCCTTTAAGGCAACTTTTGCCTTTTTTTTTTTTTTTGGTATCCTCAGCACTCAGCACAGCGTCTGGCACATAGTAGATACTTAATGAAGATTAATTGATTAGGTCTTCCTTACAAGTATTCTATCTACTGCCTCACCTAGTTGGCCTCTTCATCACTAAGTGAAATAAAGGAGGAAATAGTGGGGGATGACCTGAAGGGATTGTGAGATATTGGAAGAGTGATTGTGAGATGAGCTGTGTGACCTTGGGCAAGTCACTTAACCTTAATTGTCCTGCCCTTCCCCCTCCAAAAACAAAACAAAACAATAATAATAATAATAAATTGGGAAGGAGGAGAGTGTAGTCACAACAGTGAGGATGGTCTGAAAATTTTATGAATGGTGGAGGGATTACAGGTTGTTCTAGGAATGAAGAATAAATTGAGAAATAGTAAGGGAGAGGGGAAGATGGATGGTAGATTATGATATGATGAAGAAATTTCACTCTTTTTGATCATGGAAGTTGAATACTTTATGAGTGATGGAAAAATCCTTGTGTATGGTTGAAATAGAGTGAGCAGATTGAGAATCTATGAGGTTATATAATATGAGAAAATGAGGACAAGAGTTGAAGTGGAGAGAGTAGCTGAATACTGAAATGTCCACCAGAATCTGAATGTGTGGATACAGTGAGTTTCAAAATGGGAGAGTTTAGGGCAGCTAGGTGGTGCAGTGAATAGAGCACTGGCCCTAGAGTCAGGAGGACCTGAGTTCAAATGTGACCTCAGACACTTAACACAAGAACTAGCCATGTGACCCAGGGCAAGTCACTTAACCCCAATTGCCCTGCCTTCCCTGCTCCAAAAGCCAAAAAAAAAAGGCAAAATAGGAGAGCTTACTAAGTAACAGTGGTAGAGGGAGGGTCTGCTAGTGGTGATGGGGGCCAAGTAGCAGTCTGATTCCTCCCCTTTGACCAGTTGGGTGTGGGGCAAGGCATGTGAGAAAAGCTGCAAACAGACAGCAGTGGAAAGGGAGGCCCATGTTGCCTTATCATTGATGGTTCAGGGTTCAATGTCTTGTGTAAGATTTGAATCCAGAACTTCCTAACTCCAAGCCTGGTCCCCTATCCTATGCAACATTCCCTATCTAGCTATGAACCAAACAGAGCAAAAACTCTGGTGCTGAACTCTTCTGAAATGGTCAAAAAACAATGATGATATGCATCAAGGAAGTCATCTTAGGCCAGGTACAAGTTAAGGATCTAGAGGGATTGAGCCAATGGGAAAGATTTTTTAAAAACACACAGCAAGGATATAAAAGGACAGGTGGAGCTCTCCAGGATCCTACCCTTGGTGGATAACAGCAGCCCATAGGGGAATAAAGAGTCCAGAAGATTCAATTCTTCTTCAATACTGGTTTAGTCATAAAAATTAGAATTTGGTGTATTTAACCAATCCCTCTTCTCTGTCTTTGTAACTAGGGGTCACATATGCTCTATAAATAATTGACGACCTGCAGCCGGCCTCGTTAGTCCCTTAGGGCTCCAAGCCTGTGCAGAATGAGTAAGATAGAAGTTGATGAAAAACAATGTGGGTGACATTACATGAGATTTGCCAATATTTGCATTACCAAATTACAATTGGCATTGTGTACCAACAAATCTCACTCAGGCTTTGCAAACAAACAAGGAAGCAACTACAGATCCAAAGAGTCATTTTCTCGGGTGGGCTACGTAAAAAGGACTGCTAAAACATATGCCCACCAACAGTGCTCACTTATCACAAGGAGCCCCAAAGAACTATAGTTAGTGACAGCTTTCAGCTCAGAAGAATTGATGATGTGGTTCATATATGACAGTGTCTTAACTGGGAGTTTTGATACTCAGGGAAAATTCAGTTGAGTGGGGGAGGGTAGGAAGGCAGAGACACGTGGTATGGTGAAGGTTTCTAGGTCAAAGATTCTGTATGTAGCTCAACTTAGATGTATCTATACCAGTGGGGGGGAGTGGGTCCAGGGAGAGAGGTAGAATAAAAACAGGACCATTAGAAGGCGGCTGCCTGGGACCATCTAAGAAGGAGAATATACTTCTTCCTCACAGTTACCCTTCACCAGACCCGTGTCCTATGGCACCATCACCCCACACCTCACTGGGTGTAAGTGGCCTGGGGCAAAGTCCTGATGGCCTTATCCTAGTTATATCTCTGACAAGTGGGAAATGCAACAAGACTCAGGCAAAAACGCATTATCTTAAATTGGCGTTTTCTTGACAGAGTCTTACAAACAACCATTTCTATTCTGACTTTGCACTCCACTGAGGGTATGTAGCAATAAAAATTACCAAGATGGTAGGAATCAACTAAGGGAAGACAACAAACTGAACACAAGGATTCCTTAGTAAAAGTTCCTCTGGGAATATGCTCTTGAAAAATAAAACAATTTTCTCTGTGTCTGTCAATATTCAGGTATATGCTCTCCTTGAAAAGCAATAACTCACATAAATGAGCCAAAGTTTTGAAAAGTATATTGTTACGGGATGGGGCAAGAAACTCTTTAGGATGAGTGGTCATTCCTGGTAATGGGAAGGAAGAGTTAAACTTTAGGGGTGGCCTCCAAACAGCAGCCACCTCAAAGGTACCATAAAAGCAACTAACGGCTAGTGCTACCCAGGACGTAGGCTTCCATCACAGTCTGAAACATACATGTTATCTCCAAGTACAGAATATGAACTCTTTCAGGGCAGGCCATTTTGGTTTTGTTCTTTGAATACTCAGTGCCTGATAAAGTGTCTGGCACATATTGGTCACTTACTAAATTCTTGTTGAGGGGCAGCTAGGTGGTGCAGTGAATAGAGCACCGTCCCTGGAGTCAGGAGGATGAGTTCAAATCTAGCCTCAGATACTTGACACTAGCTGTGTGACCTTGGGCAAGTCACTTAACCCCAACTGTCCTGCCTTCCCCCCTCAAAAAAAACCTAAACTAAATTTTTGTTGATTGACTAACTCTTTTTATTTTTAAATTAAATTGTTGTACAGGTGAAGAATGTGAGGAAGAGAAAGAAGAATAGTTAAAGAAGAAGAATAATAGTTAATAAATAATAATAGTTAACATCTACATAATACTCCAAGGTTTACAAAGAGATTTCTATCTATTGCCTGTTTTGATCTTCACATCCACCCTGGAAGGTAAGCATCATTATTGTTCTCTTTTCACAGATGAGGAAATTGAAGGTGAGTGCCATTCAGTGACTTGTCCAGGGTTATACAGATAGTAGGTGTTTGAGGAAGGATTTGAGCTGAGGTCCTGCCAACTCTTAGATCAAAGCTTCAGTTGCCACATCACCTCTGGAAATAACTCATCCGTGCAAACAGCATGTCTCAGACTTCAGCACACGTCTCTGATTTCAAGCCAAATTGTCTTCATTGTGGTGAGGAAAGTGACACCTGACATTTCGCTCAGACTCCTACAACTGAATGTAGGGGAAACCATATCACAAAAGGGGGTTTGCATTAAAAACACCGCCTATTATTCAAAACCCTTAAGTTTTTAGAGAAGTTTTAGACTCGACCTTGGCAAGCCTTGCCCATCTGCAGCAAGAGTAGAAAGCGTTGATTTGGATAATGAAAATGAAGTATCTACTGTCTCATAAAATCTTTCCTGATCCTCCCCCTAGCTTTTGAAATAAGAGTGTAGAGCATTGACAGGGAAAATGAAAATGGAAATATCTCTATCTTACATCTCTTAAAAGTTTTCTTGATCTCTTGAGTTTCTAATGTCCTATTCCTAAAAAATTTAGATTCTATTTACTGCATTTCTTTTGTATAAACTTAGTTACATACATGTTATCTCTATTTATAAAATATAAGCTCTTTGAGGACAGGCAATTTTGTTTTTGCTCTTTGTATGCTTAGCACCTGGTAAAGTGTCTGGCACATATCAGACATTTAATAAACTCTTATCGATCGACTATCTCTTTTTATTTTTAAATTAAGTTTTATTTCCAGATCCTTATTTTCTTTATCACCACCCCTTCTCCTCAGTTGAGGAAGTAAGAAAACAAAGCCCCTGATGCAAACATGTAGAGTCAATCAGAACAGATTCCCACATTGGCCATGGTCAACAAACCACATCTCAGTCTGTACTCTGAGTTGGGTAGTTTGTTTTTTCTGGAATTCTCTGGAATTGTGGTTGGTCAATGTGTTGATCAATGTGTAATTGACTTGAAACTTTTTTATATCCTTATTTACACAAAGAGCTATAACTAGCACCAGTAAATCAACAAGCATTTATTAAACACTTATTATTTGCCAGGTGCTGAAGCTTCAAATACAAAAATGACACAGTCCATGCTCTCAAGGAGCTTACATTCAATCAAGAATAATTTATTCAGGGGACAGTTAGGTGATGCATTGAGTAAAGCACCAGCCCTGGAGTCAGCAGGACCTGAGTTCAAATTCGGCCACAGACACTTAATGCTTACTAGCTGTGTGACATTGGGCAAGTCACTTAACCCCAGTTGCCCTGCCTTCCACCCTCCAAAAAAAATAAAATAAAATTATTTTTAAAAGAATAATTTATTCATCAACTACTCTTTAGGAGAATGTGAGGCTGGTGACTTTGCACAACCCTCTCTCATTTAAATCCAACTTCCTTGCGTGTCATAGCATCACCTCCATGATGTCATGGTCCTCTTCAAGAACAAAGGACAAACAGCAATATACTAGCCACTGTGCATACTAGGTGTTGAGCATACAAAGACAAAAATTTGTGCTGGGGGATACATCACGTTCACCAGAAAAGTAAATATGTGATCTATCTATCTGCATATCCACATATATTATAATTATACAAGGTGGGAGAGGAGCCTCAACAACTTTTATAATCCAGAAGACTTATATCACAATCAAATGACCAAGCTTCAATTAAATAAATATTTGTTAAGCCCCTAATCATATAATCAAGAGCTAAAACAAAACAAAACACAACAAAAAACTATAACCCATCTCCCTCATCCCCACCATGTTACAGATAAAGAAAATGAGACACAGAAAAAAGGGATTTGCTTGTGTTCATGCAGGGGATAAATAGCAGAGCCAGGACTCAAACCCTTTTCTTCTGACTCCAAATTCAATGCTTTTCCCCATACATCAGAGTACTGGACTGCAGTAGAAAGACTTGTCTTCAAATCTGACCTCTGACATGAGCTAGGTATGTGATGATGGGCAAGTCACTTAACACCTCTTAGCCTCAGTCTCCTCCTCTGTAAAATAGGGATAAATGATACCTATTGTGCCCAACTCACAAGTCTTGAGGTTCAAATGACAGAATACATTTTGTAAATTTTAACTAAACATCAAATATTAGCTAAATGTCAGCTATTTTTCTTACTACCATGTGACCAGGAAGAATCACTTTGATATAGAAAACTAGCCAGAATGACCTGACACATACTGACTGTGCGATTGTGAGCAAGTCACTTTTCCTCTTAGTGCTCTAGGGAGGGCTCTAAGATGATAAATTGCAGGGCTTGTACTGATCTCTCTTCGCAGGATGTCCTCCTTTGAGGATTTCACACACCAAGGAAATCCTAGGTACAGTCCCTGCCCTGTGTGGCTTGTACTTGGCATAGTAAAAAAGACCATGGGACCCTGGCCTCTAAAAATGGACATGCTACATATAGAGGCAAGACTGATACACAATGAAGCAATAAGAGACCACACAGTTATCAGCCCAAGACGTCTCCTCCTCAACAGTCCTATCCCAAAGCCAGGGATGGACAGGGCACTGGGTTCTGGAAGGAGGGAATAAGCTCTGGCAGGGTCTACTGTCTTAATAAAGTGTTAGGAAGATCTGGGGATACCAAAAGGAAACAAGGAGCTCGCACCAAAACAATCAAGTGAGTTGGTTCTATTGAGGGGAGATACAAAATGACGTAGTCAGAGAGAATGATGCAATAGGGCCAGAGAGAGAATGGGGAGCCTCTCTCCAACTAGTATATTCTTGAGGCTTTTTATAGGGTTCTTAAATGGCCTCGCTGGATGAGGCATTGGGAGAAGGGCATGAGGCGTCTGAATATTGCCTGCTGATTGATGCTAGCTGGGGGAGGAAAGACTCCTTGGGAATTGAAGGGTAGTTGATAATCCAACTCCTTTCTCTATAGGAAAGATGTTTTGGACCATTGTTGTTGAATAGTTTCAGTCTCATTCAACTCTTTGAGGCCCCATTTGGGATTTTCTTGGCAAAGATACTAGAGTAGTTTGCCATTTCCTTCTCCAGATCATTTTACAGATGAGGAAACTGAGGCAAACAGGGTTAAGGGACTTGCCCAGGGTCACACAGCTAGTAAGTATCTGAGGCCAGATTTGACCTCAGGAAGAGTCTTCCTGACTCCAGGCCAGTACTTTATCCACTGTGCTACCTACGTGCCCTTTGAGCCATTCCTATTGGTCTTACTCTGACAGGGTGATTTGGCTTCCCCCTCAGGGGGTTTTAAGCTTTCCCATGTTTCTTAAGTAGGTAGGGGAGACCTCTACATTTCCTCAAAATTACTTTGTACTTCTTTTGCATATTTTTTAATTTACTTTTTTTTCGTGTACACATAATTTCCTCGCAGTACAATGTACGATCTGTGAAGTCAGAGACTGTTTAGCTTTGAGGTTTTTATATCCTTAAGTCCTAGCCCAGTATTTGGCACACAGCAGGCCCTTAATCAATTTTTTTTAATGGAATGAAGCGATGGCTAGGGAGAATTCTCTCCTTGGGAAATTTGCATTTTAAAAGAAGAGACCATTGACCCAAATCTAATTTGTGAGATTTCAGGCTCTGGGACCAAAAGAAGGAAAACATTTCAGGCAGGAGAGGGAGATGCTTTGGTGATGGGGTAGGAGTCCTCTTATTAGTTCTTTTAAATCATGTCACATGTTTTACATACATGGGTGGTTCCTTCCTTTACCTACACAGGGTTGGTCTTGCCCTATGAAAGGCTAGCTTGTAACTAGACTCTTCTTTCATCAAACAAAACAGAATACGGTTATCTCTTACACATCATGACTTTCCCTATCGCAACATTCCTGCATCACAGGTCAGTAGAAGAAATTAAATGGGAAATTTGGGGGAGTTTTGTGGAAGCTAATGATGACATGCAAAGGCCAGCAGATGAGACAGAAATGTATAAATATATATATATAGAGAGAGATATAGTATTGTATAATATCAACATATTACATCTTTTAATACCATAATTATTC
This sequence comes from Petaurus breviceps papuanus, assembly GCF_028583685.1. Classification (NCBI taxonomy): domain Eukaryota; kingdom Metazoa; phylum Chordata; class Mammalia; order Diprotodontia; family Petauridae; genus Petaurus; species Petaurus breviceps. The sequence continues at coordinate 2,929,020 of NW_027187348.1, forward strand.
AGACTTCTCTGATATGAAGGGAGGGCCAAAATAGTTTACACTGATTTTTTGGATTGTGGGGGTGCTGCAGCCCTCACCCCTGTGAAGTGGAAGGGATAACTGTAAACTAACCTTTTGAAAGATTGGCAGCAAATTTCCTAGAATTCACAGAACTCAGTCTCCTTTTGGGGATTAACATTTACTCAAGGTCAAAAAAGGGAAAATGTTACATCTTGGAACATTAGTAAATGAGGATATGAAACTTCATGGCTGGAGAAATTAGAGAATTTCTCATATCAATTCACTAGTGGTAAAGTGTGCAAACTAGAACATTTGCCAAGTACTTCCCATCTACATTACTAGGATTCCCACATAATACTTAACTAAGTACATCAAACCTTGTCCAGGTAAGGGAAATAGTACAAAACATACATTGTGTGTTAATTTATTCAAAGAAGAGAGGAAAATCAACAGTCTTTGTTAGTTATCAGAAGCAGTGACAAGTACTCAACCAGACAAGATTTCAACACCAAGAAAATCGTACCTTAGCACAGAAGCCTCCAACCTTTTCCTGATAGGGAGCTGTGTTTGGATTGGCCAAAATCTTACCATCTGCCAGCATAGACCAAGAAGAGCAAGAAGAAAGTGGTGGTCCACTTTTCTCCTTTGCCCACCTCTTAACAAGGCAGTCTTTGATTCATTGACTATCCCAGACTATGTAGAGATGTTCTCTTACCCAGCAACAGAAGGAGAAAGGAGAAGGGAGAGGAATAGAAGAAAAAGGATAAATAGGAGGAAAAGAGGGACGCATAGGAAGAAAGGGAAGAGAAGATAGAGGAGGGAGGACATGATTTTCCTCGCTCTCCTCTCCCCAGTCAGTGTGGGGGCACTCCTGTGAATGAAGAAGCAGTTCTTTGTTCATACACAGGTGGTGATATACAGCAATGACCAGGGAAGGCTCTCCCCCAACTTCCAGATGACAAGACCACACAGGTACAAGCAGTATCCCTCTCTCCCTAGCCATGCTGATGAGGATGCACTTGTTTGATGCCCTAAAAAATGCCTTTGACCTTTGTTCCTCTTCACTTACCAGCAATGAGGAGAATTGATTTGTGCTTTTCACTCCTCTCTACTCAGTAACTCCCATCAGATTATGACAACTTAAAAAAACACTCCACTATTTCAAAATGTTTGGAAATCTATGCCCTAAGGTTTGGTGATTGATCTGTGACTCAATCAATAGGTTGGGGGATATCTGTCACTTCACAATATTTTGAGGATTTTAATTCTCAGATGGTTAAGAAGTTGGTCTCATGGTTTAAAGCTTAGGACCCCAGCCTCCAGCTCCATAACCCCTAGGGTAGCAGGATCTTAAAAATCAAAAGCAAAGGAAAACCCACAATCTCCCTTCCTGGTACATTCTCCTATTTCAATATGTATACTCCCCAAAAGTTCTTCCTTATGTCTGATTTAAATCCCTCCTACTGCTTTTTGACTTCCACTCCAAATGCCTACACGAAGCAGACACAAAGCATTGGTGTTCACCACCATGGATGGATACAGTGCTTGAGTACTGAATGGAGCCTGGCAGTAGAGGGTGACTACAGCCTGGATTTTAGGTAGAGTCTGCAGTTAAAATGCTTTCTCTCTCCCCGGAGACCGAGGAGCAAAGCAATGGGCTGCTTCAGTCAAAGGCCATGGATTCTAAGCCTGGGTTGGACTTTTTCAGTTCATCAGTCTCCCCATTTACAAAAAGAAGACAATCTCAATCTGTTGTTTTGTGGCTAGAAATCTAATGCACTGTTTGCATGTAAAGTTTTCTCTCAAGGGAAAGTTTTTATTGGACCTCAGTTCTTTAAGTCTGAAGAGATGAGGCCAACTAACAAACCAGAATGGTCTTTTTCTTTTCCTCCTCAGGAAACCAGGACACTCTAAGTAGCACAAAAGTAACAGTTTATTTTCTATAGATCTGTTTCAAGGGTCAGTCTATGGGCTGATAAACCCAGCAGAATGGGTCACCTGAGTGTAGGGAGACTCACCTTGGGTGTCAGGTTCCCAGTAGGCTGTGAGTGTCGTGGTCCATTTGTGATGCTCCCGGGTCCCTCCTCAGGGCCTGGGGGAAGAAAGGCTTCATGAACAATAGGCTTTATATTAGTGAAGGTAAATTTGCAATCTGTTGTGTAGAATTTCTTACCCCTTCAAATGCTCCCCCACCTCCTTGGGCTGCTTTCCCATAAGCATCTCTTTCAAGCTGTCTCCATTAGGATGCCTATGATCCCAATGCTGTTGTCTTCAGCAAATTACCACAATAAAGATTTATGATTCATTGACCCAAATTTCATTCCCGCTGACAGGATCTGTTTAAACCCAGCTCAGCCCTGACATTCTCATTTCTGCAGAAAGCATACTTTGCTCCTCTAGAATTTTCCAGTTCTAACAATCCCAACTGAAGGACACATGAAAGTTTATCTCCACAGAAGTCCTTGACCAGAGAACATCCCAGACTTGGCAATTCTCTGTATTCTTTTTCAAGCTTTGCAAAAGGAAAGTGATTTGTGTTTTCTGTGGGAGGTGATTAGATTGCTTGTTGCAGGAGAGAAAATCTTAATCTTAGAATCAGAAGACCTGGATTTGAGTCCAAACTCTGCCTGGGTGATTCTTCTGACTCATGGTTCTCTTTGAGAACAAAGGGCAAACAAAAGCACTTTTCTCATCTATGAAATCGGGATAATTAAGCATTGGCCTACTTCACATGGATATTGAGAGGGAAAGCATTTGGTAAACCTTCAAGCAGTATGTGCTGTAAATGTGAGCAGTTGTTAGGGTAACTCATTTGGGTTAAGGCACAGGAAGGTGTATAGGAGACAGTGTTCCTATATAGAATCTACTTTTCTTTTCAAAGTCACTGTTGTGAGGTGACAGATCCATGACCATTCTGTGCTTTTTGGTGTTGTCAGGGTTACAAATCTTTTCTACAACAGGTTCACTGTGACCACAGTGCATACTTGACTTTGACTGTGAATGGAAGCCCAAGTACCATTGAGGTTGGGGAAGTTAGGTGGTGCAAAGAATAAAGCTGCGACCCTGGAGTCAGGAGGACCTAAGTTCAAATGTGACCTCAGATACTTGACACACTTACTAGCTGTGTGACCTTGGGCAAGTCATTTAACCCCAATTGCCCTGCCTTCCCCCCTCCAAAAAACAAAACAAACAGTAATATGGGGGCACTCCTGCAAATGAAGAAACGGTTCTTTGTTCATACACAGGTGGTGATCTACACAAAGTACCACTGAGGCATAGAAGGTGAAAGAATGACCAGTGAGCACAGCCTTCTGCTTCTCTATTTACTTCTCCTCTAAATGCTATATTATTTCCTTGCCTTAGGATGGAACAAAATGAGAGCCTTGAATCAGAGGTGTCATTTTACAGTTCCTGGAAGCAGTTATTTGGCCTTTACAAAACAAAGAGGCCTTGTGGTACAGTAGGGAGAACACTGGTTCTGAAGTCAGAGGGCTTGGATTCAAGTCCTGTCTCTCATATTCACGACCTGTGTGACTTTGTCCAAATCACTTAACCTCCGTGGATTCTTTCCAAAAAGAAGGGCTTGTATTAGATGGTTTACGAGGTCCCTTCCAGCTCTGGAATTGATGATGTTATTACATGAACAGAAAGCCTTATACTGATATAGGTAGTATAAACTATGAAATTGGGTGGGGTGGAAGGAAGGAAAGAAGCCTTTATTAATCACCTACTATGTGCCTGTCACTGTGCTAAGCATTTTACAAATATAATCTCATTAGATTTTCACAACAACCTGAAGAAGTGGGTGCTATTATTATCTCCATTATATAGATAAGGAAACTGAGGCAGAAAAAGTTCAGTGGCTTGCCCACTCATACAGCTATTGAGTGTCTAGGGTCAGATTTAACTCAGGTTTTCTTGACTCCAGGTTCAGTGTTCTATTTACTGTGCAATCTTGCTGCCTCCATGTAATGGAGTTATCAGCGTTGGTAAGATTTAATCATGGAAGGCTTCCTGGAGAAGGTGTGCTTCAAACATGACTCCTTTCCTCAAGCATTATTCTTGAGTTCTTGAGAATATATAACAATAATAAATTTTACTGTGGGTCCAATTTCTGCTCTCATAATTGCACAGAGGTGATACACTTTCAATGTGCCAGGAATTGTCCCAAGTAATCATGACCCAGTGACTTGGGGAAGGCTGATTCTCATCTATTAGGTCACATCCATTTTCTATGTGATCATTCTGTATACACAACCATTTTACATCAATAGAAATATAATGCAATTTTTTTTATTGCCTTGAATGATGCAAAACCATTGTTACAGTCCACACTGACGTAATAGATAAGCCCTAACTCTTCTCTTTACTCAGGGTCATTAGGGTCTCTTTTGAATCTTTCCATCAGCCTTGAGAGTTCTGTACACTGAGTGTTTTTGTTAGAGCATGATTTTACTTCAATATGAGGACGATCAATCATTTATTCCACTGGTGAGTGTTCTTTCCAACTGACAAATCTCATAAGCCCCCGAGGTCTTACTAGACATCTCCATAACAACAACAACAGCAATAGTCATGATAATTAATCCCCTGGCGGCCAGTCTTGATAATTAACATCTCTGAAATTCGTTTGTTAGGTCCTCGGAGACAACAGTCAGAAAACCCATAGTCAGGTAAATCTTGGGAGCCTTTCTTGCTTGATAAAACCTGGCAAAGTTTGTGTTCTCTTGGAACAATATACCCTTTGAGAACCCAAGGGCATCTCCATTTTGCCATCACAGGAAGACCTAAGTGAAGGGGGCATTTTGATCAATTACTATCGATTAGGTGCCATTCTTTTAAAAGTTTTCTTTTGTTTTTCTATTGCAGTCATTTCCAAATATACCTCTTTTCACTCTCAGCAGCCTACTCTTATAACAAAGAAATTTAAAAAGTGAGCAAAACCAACTGACAATGATTCTGCCATAATGTGCATAGGCAACATCTCTGCACCCACAGTCCCACATCTTTGCAACAAAGAATGGGAGGCACATTTCCTCATCCCTTATCCAAGGTCGTAATTGGTCATGATCACACAGCAACATCATTATAATCATTGTGTCTCTTGTTCTCCAGAGTCAGCTCCGCTTCGTGGCATAGAATAGATTGCTGGGCTTCGAGTCAGGAGGACCTGATTTCAGGTCCAGTCTTAGACACTTGTTAGCTATGAGACTTTGTGCAACTCACTGAACTTTTGTTTCAATTTCCTAATTTAAAATGCGGATAATAATTGTGCCTATTCTGTAGGTTTGTTGTGAGGATAAAACAAGGTAACATTTTTAGAGCATTGAGCTAATATCATTATTTCATTCTTCATCAGTTGATTCAAATCTTCCTATTTTTTTGCATTCCTCATATTTTTCTTATGTACAATAATACTCCATTATATTTGTATACCACAATTTGTTCATCCATTCCTTAATCCATGGACATATTCCCCACTGATGGAAAAAGTGGATGTCATTCTTCCCAATGTTGTATATCTGTCTCCCAAGGCCATCTTTGGGGACAGAAAACTGGCAGGAATGAAGCAGGGTTGGTTGGCTTAGATGAGCTATGAAGCAGTAAGGCACTATTAAATAAGCTGGCAATACCCCTTGGCAATTCTCACCAGCCATTTAAAAATGCCCCAACATCCCACAGCCAATTATGCTCCTAATAATATTATTCCCCTTACTTCCCATATGTTTTCTCCTAGGGGGAGAGGATATAAGATATAAGGCTTGGAAAATGCTGGGTTTGGGACCAACATATTTGACCAATATTTTCACTTGAATAAACAGAGATTTGGGTTCCTTATAGTCCTAACCTAAGGGCTATTTTTCTAGATGCATCATTCAGCTACCTAGAGTCCCCTCAGGATTTGTGCTCATATAGCTAGATCTCAATTATTTGCACTAATGGAGGGGAGCACAGAAAACCTGGAATAGTGACTAAGCAAAAATAAAAATAAATTATTATACTTGGTTTTATATTTTTCCCTTCTCCCCTCCCACAAAAGATTTTCTTTCTTAATCATGCTTTGAAGAGGCTAAAAGAACTCTGGGCAGTGGTGAGGGACAGCAACTCAGAGACACGTGTGGGGGTGGTAGGGAGGGAGAGGGCAGGGAAAGTTAAAATATTTCCTGTTAAAAAAGAGAATGTCTGATTTAAATCTGGGAGGTGACTTGTGTGTTGAGTTGGATATTTTGATCTCTGAGGTCCTGGGGGTCACGGTAGCTGTTTTATCTTTCTTTGGTTGTATCTTTGTATTTTCCCTTGGTCCATTAAATGGACATTAGTGAGCTCAGTGATAAAAATGGGAATATGAGCAGAATTACCAAAAGCCCATCATGAAGCCAGAAGGTTTCCTGAGTGACTGAGAATGAGTCTGGGATTGTAGGATAGTCCAGTGAGCCCAATCAATCACACCGTAGTGGACAAATCCTAAATTCAGATTGGGGATGTTTTGGAAGGGAAGATATCAGTCTTGCTGGGGAACTATGACAAAGCTAGAGGAGTTGATCTACAGGGAGGAAATATGGAAAGAGTGATAGACTTGGAGTCAGAAGGCCTGGGTTCACCATCTACTATGTACATAATCCTGGGTTTACTGGTTTTGATGAGCCTCAGTTTTATCATTTATAAAATGAAGAGGGAGGGGTGGAAAATAGATGATTTCTAAAGCTTCTTTCAGATCCAAATCAAAGATCCCATGGGAGCTGTCTACATTATTCTCAAGATAGACATGAAAGTCATGTTGGTGGTCAGTCCCATCTTCTAATTTCTCTTTGCATCAAAAAGTTCTTAGTTTCTAATCCAAATGTTTCTTACTAAAATTTAAGCCCCTAAAGTTCCATCTTACACAGAGATGAAGGATGAATAATAATTTAAAAAATCTTTATTGCAATTATATTTGACTCCATTTCAACCTTCCCTCACCCCGCCAGGCTAAATAAGACCACTTCAATGACCTTGAGCTCATGATACCTTTTTAGAGAACCATCTGAGACAACAATGGGAAATTGGTAAATATGATTAGTACTTCTCTAAGGTCATTGGACTGAGTCAGGGTACCTTTTTTCTTTATCCTAGCTTTGCCATTGATGGACTTGGACAGGGGTCTGATGGTAGTTGTTTAACAACCAGCTCTCTGGGAGGAAAAAATGTATACAGGAAAAACTTTTAAGTTTATTCTACATTATCAAGATTTTCTTTGTCACTTTCTTAAATCTAGAAAATCAGCAAAACCATAAATCCAAGCCCTGATTTGTAGCATTTGCCAACTTCTGAGATGCAAATTTTCATATATAAAAAAATGGACAATTGGCTCTGCTTAGATGATTTGAGCTAGCTCCATCACACCCCTGGGCTTGGGCCTCTCTATGGGATTGGATTAGATGGCTTAAAACACAGGATCATAGATTTAAAGCAAGAAAGGGGACCTCAGAGACCACCTAGTCCAATCTCCTTATTTTACAAATGATAAATTGAGATCCAGAGATATGATAGTGACTTGCCAATGCCATTTTTATGTATTCTATGTATTTTCTATGTGTATATAAATATATACATATCTAAGCTCCCTCTGTGTGTGTGTGTATATATATATGTATGTATGTGTGTGTGTGTATATATATATACATTTTGTAACATTTTTACTGATATTTTTAAAAAATATCAAATAAACTTTGCCCTTATTCCTGGATGGGATACGCCAGACTACCTCTCTACAGTCTCACTTACCAAGCCCATAATTTTGCTGACCAAAGTGCTTCTCTCTGACCATCACTCCCATTTGTGTTTTGTCTTCTCCATTAGAAAGTAAGCTCTCTGAGGGCAAGGATAATCTTGGCTTTTGGTTGTATATCCTCAGTGCTTAGAGCAGTGCTTGACACATAGTGTGAGTTTAATACATGCTTTTTCAGTCATTCAGTAATATTCATTTCTAAACATACTTCTCCCCACATTCCTCTGCCCAGTCTTCTCATGTAACAATAATTGAATAAAGGAAACGGGGAAAAAAGTTAATCAAAACCAGATAACGCATCAACTACATTTGAAAGTATATGCCATATTCCACACCTATTGTCCCTTTTCCCAACCTGCATCTGTTTATTTGCAAGTATGCCTCTATATTTTTCATGTACCCACATCTTGTGTCTCCCTTGGCTGAAGGCAGGGGGCTCCATCTCTTCCTTCCAAAAAAAATAAATGTTACCAACTAAAGAACTCCTCCTGTTATGGCATTGAATTTTTGACTACAAAGTCGCCTGATAGGTTTGGGCTTCCAATCACTTTTAGGCAGTCCTTTCTCCAGCTATAACAGGATGACATCAGGACAGAATATTTCCTTCAGAATGCAGGCCCTTACTTGCCCCTACTAACACATCTCTTTGCTCCTTGGGAGTTCTCAGAGCATTCAGAGGGTTGGAAATGTCTGGGTTAGATGACACTATTTGCAAAGTAAAGAGTCTATTTATGAAGATAATAACAATGCCCAGGCCAAGCCTACTGTGAGAGAATCTTGATTCCTAATTAGCAAAAACAGTGTGTTTTAACAAGGGAGCTCAGCTGACAGTTCGCTCCTGCTCTGAATGCCAAGGAATCTGGGACAGAGAGAGGGCTGGCAGAGAGAACACGCGGCAGGTGAGGAGAACAATGTTGACAAATGCGTTCATCTACTGGAAACATTAAACCCTGGAATCACTTGATTTGCCATTACCCTGGCTGGCATCCCAATGTCCTTTTCCTCCTGCAATGAATGGATATGTGAAGAAAGTCTAGATTTTAGGTTAGCTAGGGTGAACGGATGCCCCAATTTTGGCAGAATCAGGGTCTCTGCTGCTAGAAAATGAGGGCAAAGGCCCAATGGGGACAGAACCTTGTGGACTTGTTCCTTTAATGTCATGGAATAAAATCTTATCCTTGAGAGAAACTAGGAATTTGTCTGGTGACCTGAAAGGAAAATTTCCCTTTTTGAAATTTGAGGGGTTAGGAATAGAAAGTGGGGGAATTGTGGGGCTGAACCAGTAGCAGTCTAAAGTCATGTCTGAAGGAATGAATCAATGAATGAAAATAATTTATTAAATGCTAACTATGTGCCAAGCACTATGTCAAGAGCTAAGGATACAAATGCAGGCAAAGTAAGACAGTTCCTGCCCTCAAAGAACTTACACTCTAACAGAGGAAGACAACACATATAGCTTTTTTGGAGAGGAAGGGGTGTTTTGAAGAGGAAAGCCAGAGGAATGGAAAAATGAAGTTATCATGGGGAAGTTCAAGGTAGCCTTGTAAAAAGATGTCCTGGTCTCTCTCTTTTACAGCTCTATCAATCAACAGATTATTTGCCCAGTGTCTTTCATATGTAGGGCAGCTAGGGGGAGCAGTGGATAGAGTGCTGGGCCTGACATCAGGAAGACCTGAGTTCAGATCTGCTCTTAGACACTTCCTAGCTGTGTGACCCTGGGCAAGTCATTCAATCCTGTTTCCTTCAGTTTCCTCATCTGTAAAATGAGCTAGGGAAGGAAATAGCAAAACCACTCCAGTGTCTTTGCCAAGAAAACCCAAATGGGGTCATGGAAAGTTGGACACGACTGAAAAAACCGCCTGAACAACAACATCTCCCACATACGTAGCTCAGTGCTAAGCACTGTGGTAATCCAGATCATAGAACAGAATAAAAGGATCACAGGATTTCTGAAATGGAAAAGGCTTCATTCCAACCCTCACTTGAACAGTAATCAGGTCACTGTCCTCAGTCTTTGTATCCCCAGCTGCTAGGAAAGAACTTTATACACAGTAAGCACTTTTAAACTGAATTGAATCTCCTTGGTGAGATGAGATATGCATAGAGAAAATTGCCAAAGAAATTTTAATAACAATGGAAAGCAGCTTATGAGAATAATTTACATTTGTGTGTGCTTCATAGTTTACCAATTACAAGAAAATAAAGCTAGCAAGTGGGGGAGTTGGAACTCAAATGAAATTCTTCCAATTTCCAGTTCAAGGCTTAGTCTGATGCATATATAGAGATTCTTTAAGTGACACTAAGTGACAAATGAATACAGACAATAAATGGGGGAATTCAGAAAAGAAAGTATGGGCTGGAGGAAACAGGAAAGGCTTTTAAGGTGATGACGGTACAGACTGAGCCTTGAAGGACAGATGAGATTTGGATAAACAGAGAGCAGACATTCCAGGTGATAGCAAACAAGACGTGGATTCAGAGTTTAAAGGTACTTTAAACCATTGAGTCCAATGTCCTCATTTTTTAGATGAAGAAACTGAGATTAAGTGACTTGCCCAAGGTCACACAGCAAATAAGCAGCAGAAAAAGTATTGGAACCCAGATCTTCTACCACTGTATCTAGTGATAATTATACTACATTAGATTCATATAAGAGTTGGTTGAATGTTGGTTCCTGATCTTTGGTTACTGACATAGCACAGTGCCTAGCGTTTTCATTCATTCATTCATATTCATTCACTCATTTATTCAAAGATGGCATTGTGCAAATGCAGAATGAACTACAAAGGGAGGTTGTAGGTTCATCTTATAAATAGAAGTGATGCCATTTTCATGTTGTAGGTTAGTGGCAATCTTACCCAGAAGCAGAGAATGAATGAGATGAATTTACAGGTCTTTTCTAGCTCAAGAAAACATATATATATTTTAAAAAATAGTTTTCGGTGGCATTGTATAATGGTGAATATTTGCTTCAAATTAACACAGTGATACAGTCTAGAGGAGGTGAAATTTGAGGGAGAAGCAAGTTAAAATCTAGTTGGTAGATGTGAAGTTAGGGTGGGAAGACCTTTACAACATAGCATAAGTTAATTCCCTGGATGGCTCACCAGAATTTCTGGGGTCAAAAAGTTAATGCTGTCCTCCTTCCCTCTCTTAAGAAAGTAGGACTATTTCACATTTCTTAATTAGGCTATTGGGGTCCTATCTGATTGCCCTTTAGGTCTCCACAGGATCTACTCCCCAAAAGATCCTAGTTTCACAGCAACTTCCTTTGCCCTTTAAAAATCTCTACCCTGAGGACACTCTGCTTCTCCTACCACCTGAACAGGTCTATGCCTTTCTCTCTGCCTTATTAACTATCCAAGTTCTTTATCTCTTCAGGCTATTACTTAGGTCTCTAAGGCATTTGGAGGTTGCAGCATGTGAGAAGGGTTGGCTACTAAACAGTGCAATGCTGCAATTTGCTTCAAAATAAATTCCAATTAGAGACAATCAAAAAGTAATTTACAGGCAGAAAGATGATAGGATCCACCTTGGTTCCTTGCTCATGGGGGTGTTTGTTTGCTCAGTTGATAGGACTTCGGGGACAAATGATAGAATGGCCCATAGCCCCTTATTGGCAACTTGAACTTGGAGAAGTCTGTGCCAGCAACTGATGCTGAATTCGCAAGTTCCTCAGAACTGAGGGAACTCTCCAATCAAGTCGAAATATGGCCACTTTATTGGGAAGCATTCAAAGCATTGGGTAAGTGCCACCAAATACAATCTTCTTGTTCCACAGACAGCCCCATGAGAAAGCAATGTGGAAAAGAGTTACTTTGAATTCAAATGTGTTTGAATTCAATTATAAGCTGATTGTTCATCACTGGATAACCTTTCTTCCCAGAAAACAAAGTTATCTGGGTGATAAAGTCCATGGTCCAGCCCCCAGAAAGTCATCTAAGTCAAAAGGTACAGTACTGTCTGTACTAGTAGAACTATAAACCTTATCACCATGAGAAACAACATTTCTAAGGGAGAATGTATCCTGAATCTTAACTCGGAATGACAGAACCATGTCTCCTTTCCATCCCACCAACTCATTGGTTATGGCTTCTGAGACCTAGGACCAGGACCCTAGAAATAATGGCAGCTTAGGATGATGTGGCCTTTTAAGAGTGGCAAAGCATTTTCCTCACATAATCCTTGAGCCAGATCAAGAACAGATGACAAATTCAATTTTGGGCTGTCCTTCAAATCATAATCTCTTTGATCACTTTTTTTTCCTTGTCAAGTTTTATTGGGAACATCAGGATTCAATTCATATCTAAGTCTCTGCTAATGTGAATCAAAAAGTCTCCAATTCTTATGAAATCACTCAGAATAACAATGCATAGCAAAGAGTCTGAAAGTTTGAAAGGACTTTAGTGGCCATCAGTCCGACCCATACACAAAAGGAATCTCCTCTATACTGTACCTTATAAGTGGTCACCCAGCTTCTGCTTGAAGACCTTAAAGGAGGGAGACCCACCACTTCTCTAGGCAGCCCATTGCTCTTTGGGGGCAGCTCTAAGTGTTGAAAAGTTTCTTCTGACAATTAGCCTAAATTTACCTCCTTGTAAATTCTATCCATCGTTCCCAGGTCTATCCTCTTTCACCAAGGAGTTTTCCATTAATTCTAGTAGCTTCTTGGCTTGTCTTTCAGAATGTCTTCACTATAATCACATCCTTGCCAGATATGTGTAAAATGTGTTTAATCTCTCTTTCACATGGCATTTTTTCAAATACTTGGAGACAATTATCTCTCCAGAGTCTTCTCTCTTCCAGGCTAAATATGCATAATTTCTTCAATCAGTCCTCATATAACATAGACTCAAGGCCCTTCAAAATCCTGGTTGCCCTCCTCTGGAAACTCTCCAGTCTATAAGTACAATGACCCAAAGTGGGCACGTTACTCCAGGTGAGGCCTGACTAGAGCAGAGCACAGTGGGACCCTCACCTTGGAGGCTGCTGGTGTCAGTGCAGCCCAATATTTCATTAGTGTTTTTGGAGGCTGCCATGGAAACAGTTTAACCAGATTTTTGTCACATTGCTGTCTTATCTAGAGCTTGTAACCCATTAAGATTCCCAAATCTTTTTTTAGACCTGCTATCTAACCATACCTCCCCAATATTGTCCTTGTGAAGCTGATTTCTATCAAACATGAGTAAAACATTACATTTATTCCTATTGAATCTCATCTTATTAGATTTAGCCCAAATGCTCTAGCTTGTCAAAACCTTTTTTGAACTTACCATCCAGTGTGTTAGCTAGCCCTCCCAGCATTAAGCCATTTGCAAACTGATAAAAATTCCATCTATGAGTTTTCCAGGTTATGTTTGTCCTTTGTTTATGAAGAGGACCATGGCATCAGGGAAATGATGACATGAATTGCAGTTGACTTTGAGGGAGGGCTATGCAAGGTCATCGGTCTCACTTTCTCCTCCAGAGCCATCTGGGTCCAGTGACCTGATATTCATCAGGATTACTGGGGATGGCCCAAGATGCAACCCTGGCTCTTTTAGGCTAATTTATCCAAGTCATTGATAAAATGCCAAACATTGAAGGGAAAAGCACAGATCCCTGGGATACTCTACTGGAGACTTCCTGCCATTCTGACGTAGAACCATTAACAATTAATATCTGAGTCCAGCCATCCAACCAGTTCTGAGGGGGAGCCAAGACAGCGGAATAAAAGCAATTACCCAATTACCTCAAATACCTGTAAAATCTAGTTAAACTATAGCCATTGCATTACCTTTATCTATTAGCTATTAATCTTTTTTAAAAAAAGAAATGAGGTTAACCTTGCATGATAATTCTTGATGAAGCCATGAAGGGTCTTTGTAACTATCCCTTCCCTTTCCAAATGTTTACTAACAGTCTTTTCAATGAACCATTTTAGAATTTTCCCTGAAATTAGAGCCAAGCTTATAGGTTAATAATTTGCAGACTCCGTTCTCTTCTCTTTTTTGGTAAATTGGGACATTTGCCCTTCTCCAATCATGTGCTACCTCTGCAATGCTCCTAATCATTCAAATACCCCTGATGGTGGCTCGGCAATCACACCTGTTGGGTCTTTAAGTATATAAGGAAATATTTGATCTGCACCAGGTGACTTGAAATCATCTAGGACACCTGAGTGCTCTCTTACTCTCTCCTTACTTCTCTTGGTATCAAATCCTTATTAGTCATTTTTGTTGTGTCATTTCCAATGCAAAGGTCACAGAGAATATAGAAGCAAAGTAAAGGTTAAGCAGCTTGTCTTTTCTCTGTTGACAGTTATTATCATCCTGTCCACCCAGAGCAGAAGTCCTATTCCTCCTTTAATCTTCTTTTTCTCCCAATATGACTAAAAACAAACAAGCAAACAATTTTTTATTGTACTCATCTTTCCTTGACACCTTTGGCCCATTTTGAACTTTGGCATGCCTAACAATATTGTAGGACCAAGATGTGGTTTTATATTCATCCTCTGCTTGCTTCCATCTCCTATATATTTCTTTTTAAAGTCTAAGTTGATTAGTAAGTTTCCTCTGTATCCCTATCAGTCTCTTCAGACAAATCCCATTTTCCCTCTTCAATGGAACTATTTCCCTTTGTGTCTTTTAGAATCACTTTCTTGAACATCCCCCATACCTCTCAGACTGACTTCCCCTGCAGCATTTTTGTCCATGGGATCATAACATTTTTTCTATGGATGCTTTGAAATTGACTTTCCTAAAATCTAGGGTTGATATTCAACTGCTTCCAGACTTCCCTTCTCAATCAATCAACAAGTATTTAAGTGCCTAATAATGTGTCAGACACTGCACTAATTTCTGGGGCTACAAAAACAAAGAATGAGATAATTAACAAACTTACATTCTCTTGGAGAGGCATGGGGGGCACATGTACAGCGTAGAAAGAAACAAATACGAAATATACAAAGTAGTGAAAAAGAAGGTTTGGGGGGCAGGGCATTAGCAGTTGGGAGGATCAGGAAAGGTTTCATGGAGGCTATTGTGACTTAAAGAACACACAGGGACTCTATGAAAGTGACAATAGGGATGGAATACATTCTGGGCATGTGAAACAGCCAGTGCGAAGATTCAGAAGTGGCATGTGTTCGAGGAGCAGAGAGAAGGCCAGTTTTGTTGGATCACAATACTCAGGAGGAAGAGCAGGGTCCAGTGAGTCTGGGAAGATAGGTTAGGCCCAGATTGTAAAGGGCTTTTTAAAAGCTTAGCCCAAGAGCTTATATTCTATCCTAGAGGAAATAAGAGGCCACTGGAGAAGACGGAGTCACATAGTTAGGTCTAAACTTAAGAAAAACTACTTTGGCAGCAGTGGTTAAAATAGATGGGAGTAGGAAGAGACTTGAGACAGGGAGACTAGTCAGGAAGCTGTTGGAATAAACTGGCCTAGAGTGAGGAGACCCTGAGCAGAGGTGGAGGAGATGGACAGGAAAGTCTAAATGGCAAGATCTGGCAACTGACTGAATGTCTGAAGTGAGGAAAAGTGAGAAATCAGGAGAAATGCTGAGATCAGGAACCCAAAAGACTGGAGGAAAAATGATAGTCATTTAATGAGAAATAGGAAAGTTTGGAAAAAGGGAGAGTTTGAGGTGAAAAATAATGAGGACTTGGTTTGGACCATTTTGAGATGTCTGAATTTGAGATGTCTCGGGGACGTCTAGTTGGTCAGGAGAGACTGGGCGTGTGTGTAGATGAATGTGTGTATACATGTACATATGTATTTGTATACACACACAGATACCTTGTTTTATATAAACAAAATACTCCATATTTTGATGAATAAAATTATCACTAAGATAAATCATGAAGCTATTAGCTGGTCTACTTGTGATAGAGAGGAAACTCTAACAGAAATCTGGATAAATGAAGTCTCCTAACACTACCATAATATTTCTCTTTGTCTTGCTTGTAATCTGTTTCCCAAACTCCTCATCCATTTCTTCTTTCTAGCCAGGTAGACTATAGTATATATAAATTATAAAAGTATTCCTTTTTCGCCTTCCATTGATCTTTACCAAATACTTTTTTTTTCATGCTCCTCCACTCTGGTTTCTGTATTTCTTCACATGACTATACCTTCTTAACATACAATGCTAGCCTACCCTCCAACTCACTTTTGCCTATCCTTTTAAACATGGTATACACACATACAGCTATCCTTAATCATGGGTTTTACCCCCAACAAATCTCAAAAATATCACTGAAGTCTCAAATTTGTTTTTCACATCTGGACTTATAGATACTATTATTTGTTACCTAAATTTTGGTTTTTGTGTATACATATTAAAAGTATGAAATTGTGTTTCATTGGGTTTTTTTTACTGGTTTATTTGTTAGATTTTGTCTCCTATAACCTTCTTGGTGTCTTCACCTCTATTCTCTTTTTGTACTTACTTTTTATGATATCTAACTTGAGGAATAGATGTAGGCAGTCTTGTCCCTCCTCTGTCCTTTTTAGTCTAACTCCCTTTTGATTAGATTTTGCAAGACATTGGACAAATACATTCTTAACCAGTCTTTCTTTGGTTATATCATTGGCCGGAAATCTGTCCTCTTTATATTTTAAGCTATGGTCCAGAAATCCAAATTCCATTCTCAGATACCACCTTCATAACCAACTGTTCACTTCCCAAATTACTTTTTCTCTCCTGCATCTTCTACCACTGGGAAACAGTGAGGAAAAACACAGCTTGTACCCCTATGGTCTTCGATTTCATGCCCAAGCCTGCATAATCATTGGCAACACGTTTTTAGGACCCTTTGGGTTGCATTATTTTTGCCCCAGTGAATCACCAGAAGTGAGTATCTGTCATTCATTTGGGTAGTCTCAGGAGGTTTACATATTAGACCTTTCTGTTGTTATTATCAGGTTGAACAAATGGTGGCCGTTGAATCCTAAACAGGGAATCACCAAGTGCCACTGCTCATCTTCCTCTGACCCTTACTGGATGACATCTCACCTGAGAGCTTCTGTGGTTCTACTGTATCATGCTTTGGAGAACAAGAAGCTTCTTCCTCCTCAGAGCATCCTGCTTCCACCTCTTTGGGAAGACCCACAAAGCTGTTTTGGTCCTCTAGTTGAACAAATATCCCTTTTCTTCCCTTTCTCTTTTGTGTGACACTTCTGCTCCCTAACATTCTGACAAGGGTCTAATCTCTCCATTTTAGACCTTGCACCAGCCCCAGTACTTCTCTTTCTTTTAGGAACACTCTATTTTCCCTAACAACTTGGAGAGTGGAAAGATTTTTTTTAGCTCTTTCACTTTCTCTTCCGGGAGAGAAATATACACTTGGAATACAGATTACAGTGACTCTACTGTAGTGGAAATATAAACATGTCACCTGAAACACAAGCCACTACACAATTTCCCCAACTCTCCAAAGTGATTGAGACTTTCAGCCTAATATGAGAAATGAGACAACTTTTATTTTGATGCTCAAGTGGATCTGATCTCATCAGTTCAGGAATTCCTGAATTGTCGTCAATCCCAACTCATTCCTGCCTGCCCATCCCATACAACTCTTGCTCATGTCCTCCCGAAAGATCACCAGAGGGATTCTATCCAAAAAGCTAGCTGTTTTCCCCACTTCATCTCAACATCACAAGGACACTAGCGGAGCCTTCTCATTCTCTACCTGCCACTCTTTGCTCTGGCCATACGACCAACCCTTCCCCTCTTCCTGTCATGTAATTCTTTGATTTTTTTTTTTACTCCTATTCTTTAAAATTCCTATTTGGTTTTATGTTACAGCTTACTTATACCCACTATTCTCCTCTCTATTACTCTCTATGTAACAACTCACTTCTAGGTCTTTGAATGCAGCTTTCTTTTAGTTTAACTGAAAAAATGCAAAATAACATACAGGATTCAGTAGCCCAAAAAAAGTTAGTGTGGTTTTCCTCCCCTTTCTGCTGAGTACCACCCTCCCATTTCAAGGTTCTAAATTTGCCTCTAGACTTTTCTGACCCACCTCAGAAGGGAAATGATACCATAGAGACAACCCCTCACGTTCCTGTGAATCTAACTTTCTACCAATGGTTCTATGAAGGCTTTCAGAGCTAACCTAAGGGCTTGAACTCCCCTTGGAAGGAAAATCAATCATTCAATCAATCAACAAACATTTGTTGAGTGCCTACTGTATACCAGGCACTGTACCAAGAGTTGGAAATGAATTTAAGATTCCTAGAAAGTCAAATTTTGGTGGGTCTTGCTTTCTATCCCAAGGCACTCCTCTAGATTTTCAGTCTCATAGTGCTACCCTAAATTCCCCTGGAAGCCAATATATAATGACTGAAAACCTTTGGTCAGGAAGGTGACAGTTGGACTTGTGTCATAGGAATATTAATATGGAGAATGTGTGGAGAATGGATTGGAGAAGGGAGAAGCTGAAAGTAGGGAGGCCATTTAGGAGGCTAGAGCAATAGTTTAGGTAAGGGGTAATTAGGGCCTAAACTAGTGTAGTAATCCTTGAGTATAGAGAAGGGAAAACATAGAGAATATTGTATAGGTAGAATTGGCAAAATTGGCATCTGATTGGGTATGGGGGTATAAGGGAGCAAGGAGAGTCAAGGGTAAACCCAAGTTTGTGACTGTAGTTAATGGGAAGAGTAGTATCTTGAACAAAAGTAGGAAAGTTTGATGGAGGAATGGGGTTAATAAATATGGTGGAAAGATAATACTGAATCTGGAACCAGAAAGTGGGTTCATTTCAAGTCATTCAATTAAACAAGCATTTATCAAGTGCCTACTATGTGTAAGAAAAGCATCGCTCCAGGTACTGTCTGGAATTACGTTTCTATCTGTAGAACCTTGGGCAGTTTAATCTGATTTAACAAGTCCTTATTAAACACCTCCATTATGCCAGGCACTATATTAGGTATGAGGGACACAATGACAAAAATGAAACCATCTCCAACCTTAAGGAGATGACATTCTGTTGTGTAAAGTTATGTTTACACAGATCATTTTACCTCTGGAGAACTATTTCCTCTCTCCCTTCTCTTACTTCCCTCCCTTCCCCTCTCCTTTATCCCTCCTCTTCTTCTTCTATTTTGCAAGGAGGTGGGTGTGCTGTTGTTGTATGTCCTTCATTCTCAAAGAGGACCAATGACATTACTTATGAACAATCCCCAATCAGGACCATGAGGTTGGGAGTTCTGTAGATGAAAGGGTTAAAGCCTACAGAGCATGATTTATGGTTGGGGAGGAGAAGGCTTCAGGGAGGCTGTCAGAATAAATAGCCTGGAGATTGGAAGTGAAGTTAAGCATGGCTAAGGTCTTCCTGAAATTATGGGCCAGCTGAAGCAATCACCAGTGACTAAAATGTCTACATCCTCTGACCCAGAAATCTCACTCTTATGCATATACGTCTATCGGGTCAAAAAAAAAAAGAAAGGTCCCATATAAAAATAAATATTTGTATCAGCACTTTTTGTAGTAGCAGAGAACTAGAAACAAAGGAGATTGGGCAAGAGCTAAACAAATTTCAGCACAGGAATATAATGAAATATTATCATCCTATATAAAATGATGAATGTAAAGACCATAGGGTAGATGACAAGATGGTTGAAGTGCATGAAGAGTGACTCAGGCTAGACATAATGGGCCGTGTGAATTTGTGTTCATGTCTTTACCAATCGGGGACAAAGGCCCAAGGTATCAGTGTGTATTTGGTACCACAGAACACCATCATGGTGGTGTCTGTTGCCACAGAGTGACTAGTAGTAGGATAGAAGGAAAGAAGATAGGCCAATCCATTTAAGTACCTAAGTATGAGACAGTTGTCTAACCTGGGACAAGTCACTTAAACTTCTCTACAATCCAGCATCCTCATCTGTAAAGCCAAGGATTTCGGTCCAGATGATCTGTCTCTAAAGTGTCTTGTAGCTCTAACACTTTATGATTCTTTATATGCCATTATAGCTCAGCAGCAGTGAATAAATGTCAGAGATGAACACAGGTCTTTTTTGACCTATGCAGAGTGTTCTCTCTGATATCATCAGCCGTTCAGTGAGAGCCAGCAAAGGTTTGGGAAGTACAAGCCATACCAGACTAATCTATTTCCTTTTTGGACAGAATTACCAGATGGTAGCTGTAATACTATAGACACAAATTGTATAAGATTTCAGTGAGGCTTTTGATAGTCTCCTGATATCTTTGGCAGCCAATTAGAGAGGTATGAGATGGATAATAGTATAGTTATATGGAAGATAATTGAGATGCAGCATGACATAATAGAGCCCTGAACTTGGAGTAAGGAAACCTGGCCAAGTATCTCACCTCAGACATTTACAAACTGAGTGATCATGGGTAAGTCACCCAGCCTCTTTATCCTCAGTTTCCTCATCTGTAAAATGAGGTCAATTATATGTATTGAACCTTCCTCACTAGGTGGTTGTGAGGACCAAATGAAAATAAAAGTATTTTTCCTCAAAGCACTCTATAAATGTCTATAAATGGAGGTTTCCAATAGCATATCTCAGAGATCTCACAAGGCCTATTCTGTTATCTATGTGTCTATCGATTTATTTGTTTGCTTATTTATTTAAGTATAAAAATATCTTGGGGGAGCCTGGTGGTACACACCTGTAATCTTTGCTGTTGGGGACACTGACGCTGGTGGAGTGATTGGGTTCTGGAATTCTAAGCTACAGTAGCCTAAGACAATCAGGTGTCTACACTAAACCTGGCACATATGTGGTAAGACCCTGGGAAAGGGGGGCCACTAGGTTGCCTAAGGAGGGTTTGACCAAGTCTGGAAACAGTGAAGATCAAAACTCCCTTACTGATCAACAGTGGATCAGGCTTGTGACTGGGGCAATGTACTTCCAAACTGGGCAAGATAGGGAAATGCAGTCCCTAAGACACCAACAAACAAAAACAAAAAAGAAACCAGAAATTTGGCTGAAGAGCGGCATCCTTATAAATCTGTACGTTAGGTACAGATTTATAAATCTACACGTTAGGTAACACATTAGGGATCCAAAGAGATCTCAATATGTTGGAACTATGGACTGAATCTTATATTCATACATGACTTGTGATTTTGAGTCCCAGTGTATGGGAACTCATTTCACCTGAATGTCAAAACCAGTCTGTGACTTAGCAGATAATTCTCAAGGGGTTGTACCTGGATTTGAACCCAGGTCTTATCTTCAGAATCAGTGCTCACTGAATTAACCTCACATTGTCTCTCTTTGTCTATATGAAATAGATCAGTGTTTTAATATATGAGAAATTTGATAAGAATAAATGTAAATTCTTGAATTAAGGTACAAAAGAAATCCATAAACTAAGTGCAAGATGGTTTGATGGCAATTCAAGTGAAAAGAGCTAGTGATTTTCACTGTGCAAATCCAATAGGCAGCAGAAGTGTGAGTCTGATCCTAGCAAGCTGGTGTAATTAGTTGCACTAATAAAGTGTGTGATAATTATTAATATTAATAATAAATATTATCATGAACAATGGAGGTGATAATCCCAGTGTACTTTGCCTAGTCAGATCACTTCTGGAGTACTAAAATAAAATAAAATATAAAATACTAAAACAAAATAAAATGTGGGGACCACTTTTTATGAAAGACTCCAACATCCAGAGGAGGGAGAGCAGGATTGTCAGGGAAGTTCAAATTACGGCTTATGAAAAGTGGTTGAAGAATATTTAGCCTGGATAAAAGAATCTCTCTGATCTTCATTTTCTCTTCTATAAAAGGAACGGATAGACTAGACATTCTCCCTAAAACCACCTCCAAATTTTGTGATTTTGAAATTGTCATCCCATTTATTGTCTAATCTCAAAGAATTGGTATTTCACAGAGTAAGTCCATATCTCTTTGCCTGACTTGGGTCACAATCGTTCATATTTGATTACTAGGCACTAAATTGAATCCACCAGCTCATATCACTAAATTTCGAGATTAAGAGATGGAAAATTGTTTGTTGTCATTAATAACCATTTTAAACCTTCAACTGTTTCTTTATCCTGATTTCTTACACTTAGTCTCTTCTCTTTGTATACCAGGGACCATAGGGAATCTTGACCATAGGGAATCCATAGATTCCCAAAGGTGACTAGATATCAGAGGAGTCCAAGAACTTGAATGGGAAAAAAAAAAAACTGAAACCTTATTTTCATCAATATCTTACTGAAATTTAGCATGTCCTTTAATTATTAATATAGACAACCAGCTACAGTAGTTCTAGCTCTTACCATGTTTCCCTGATAATAAGACCTATCCCGAAAATAAGCCCGCCCCTTACTGTGTAAGATTCCTCTAGAATAAGCCCTCCCCCGAAAATAAGCCCTATTGTGCTACACGCTACATTACGGTACCCTCTGTATGCACCATCCCCCCCCGGGTGAAACGTATGCCGCGCTCTGAGCTGCATCCAATCAGAGCTGCAGCAGTGAGCGTGTCATCCTGTTCTTCCCCAGTGATTTGCTTATTGAATAAAGGTACATTTTTTGTTCACATTTACCTGTTTATTAAAATTGCTGTCAATGTTCATTAAAATAAGCCCTCCCCTGAAAATAAGCCCTCTGGTGTTTTTCTGTCCAAAAAAATAATAAGACAGTGTCTTATTATCGGGGAAACACGGTATATACACCTCCTCTACTTTGGCACTACCACCAATCTGATATAGACCCTCATCATCTCATGCCTAGACTGTTTCCATTGCAATACAGGATGGTCTCCCTGCCACAAATCTCTACCCACTCCAGTACCTCTGCTCAGTTGTAAAAACATTTTTCCTAAAATATAAATCTAATCATGTCACCCACCACTCAACAAACCTCACTAGCTCCCTGTCACCTCCAGGATCAAATAAATACCAAAATCCTCTGAGGTTCAAAGCCCTTCATAACTTCCCTTCTTACATCTTATACATCCCCATTCCCCACATACGCTGTGATCCAATGACCTGTGCCTCCTCCCTCTTCTTCAGAGATGTCAAATCTAAGGCCTATAGGTCACAACACTCACTAGTGAAGCCTGAACAGAAGAAAATGCAATCTGGGAAATATTTAACAAAATAAATAAAACTATAATAGGACATAGATAATGTTAATATGTGGTTTTCCAAGTCAGTTTGCAGCAGCAAGAATACTTAAGTATGGTTTAATGGCCCCTTTCTTATCTGAGTTTGACACCACTTTTGAACAAGATTTTCTATCTCCAAAATTATGTTTTTCCTGATGGTCCCTCGTGCATGTATGTATACACACATATACATATACACATGTGTTCATATGTATTTACACAAGACATATTTATATATACACACATATAAATACCTATATATAAACATATACACAATACATATATATATACACATAAACACACCCATAAGCACACACATGTACATACACACACACACACATAGAAGTCAAGAAGTAGAGATGAGGAAAGAAAGAATTCCAGTCATGAGGGATAGCTAATGAAAACACAGGGAGTATACATACATGTATACCCTTCTTCATGCACTCCTCTGTGAACATATTTTATCCTCCCAGTAGAATGTAAGCTTCTTGAGGGTAGGTATTGTTTTACTTTTATAAGATACGCATGACCACATGGGTTATCTAAATTTATAGAGGTGCCTTGTGGGTAACATATATAGCTTGAGAATCTGACCTATCCCCCTCCTAGAGAAACTGTAGTTTATACCAGGGAAGCAGGAGAAATGCAGCGGCTGGGTATTTACTTCCTCTTTTGTCTGTCTCTAAGGGTGGTATCCAGCTAGAATTTATATGTGTGTGTGTGTCTGTGTGTACACACACAGACACACATGCATACACACACATACATACTTGTCCCTACAAATATTTCTGGTCTAGTGCTATAGCGTTTAGGGATTCAAAAGGAATATCTCTTCTCTGGTTATTCTTAAGGGGAAGCATAGCCCTCAACTTACACTCATCAGCTTAGCTCCTTCCTACTAAATGCTGATCATACAAAAGACCATCACAAATAGCAAGTACACTTATCCATCCAAGCAAACAGAAATTGGGAGAGTTCTACAGATAATTCCATACCAAGGAATAACAAGATGGAATGAGCTCTTAACTGTGAGCAAAATGAGACCTCCACATCAAACCAAGTCAGAAGACCCAATATCACCCAAAGATGTCCATTCCAGCTAACTCTAGAGATGCAAACTAAAAATCAGGGACACAAGGAAGATCTATCTTCCTCTAAATGTTTGTTGCTTTACTTTTCATGTATCTTTCCTAAGAGTCTCTGGACCCATACTCTTGCCCAAGAATCTTTGGCATCAAGTAAATAAATCCCTCACGCCAGCACACAACATTCTCATTTTCTGAATTCTCTCTGCCACTACATACAGGTGGGAACAGTGTTACGTTAGTATTTATATCTCCAGTCCCTGGAAAGTAGTAGGCACTTAATATGTGATTGGAAGATTAGCCTTATCTTCTAAGGATACCATCTAGTGACCCATTCCCACTACCCCCAATTCTTTCTATCATACCATAGCTGCTATCTCAGAGCTAACCACATGATGAGAGAAGAAATCGTTCCTTCAGCAATATACCCTAGTTTGCATCCCAGAGTCACAAAAACAGCACTCTCAGTTCCTCCATCTTTCCATACCTCCAGGGAATAGAACTTAACACACATTCAATCCTGCATTTTAGAGGTCAATTAGCATTTAGCTGAACAATTAATAGGCATGATTTCTGAAAGGGTCAACTCTCACAGTGTGATACAAAGTTGGTTCTCCAGGTCCCTAATCCTTTTTTCATTTCTCCAGTGCCAAGATTCTTTGGCAAGGAATCAATTGTAGTAAGTTACTTTCCATGGACTTTGGAAGGTACCCTCTAGAGAGAATTAGGAAAAGCAGCCCAGTTTAAAAGGAGAGGTTTTAGGGAGGGGAAAGGATGAGAAAGGTGTCAGAGAGGGAAATCCACATAAGGAATGTCCCTACCAAGACTGGCTTCAGTTTGTCTGCTATCAGGAAGTGAATACTGAAGCTAAAGATGTGGGACTTTGAGCTTCTTTATCAATTGAAATGTGGAGCATGGCCATATTTTAGGCTTACATCTCAGAATTTGTTTCTATCTATTTAGGTCAGTGATTTACAGTATCATTTTGAGTTCTGGGGTTCTCCCTCCCATATTACAGATATAAACCCTTGAATAGAAGCATCCCTCTTGTTCATTTGGAATGAAATTCCACTTAGAAACCCTGTACCTATATATCAAGTCTAACAAAACTTCTGAGAAAAACACGAGTTAATCCATCAGTCTGCAACCAGTAACTGAATGAGTGACCACTGGGTATAGAAACTTATACATGATATTGTGGAGAAATATCAGAGTTGATGAAAACATGATCCTTCAGGGATTTCACAGCCAGAGGAGAAAAACCTAAGAATACTATGTAATCTGTGGCCTAAAACTGTAGCTAGAGTTTATACCAACTGGGTTCAATCTTGTATTTAATCAATATTTATTGATTGACTTATCAATTGATTGGAAGTATCTCTCAAAAAGCTTGCTCTTTGGCTCCTACCTCTTCTCAGAGCTTCCCTTCAGAATGTAAGAATTTGGCTGCTTTGGCCCCTCCCCAGGACATCCCTGTAAACATCAGAATACTGGTCATGTCTAGCCCTCCGTAAGATCTGCTCCCATGTAAACACTGCGGCTAACATTATATCAAATATAGGACAAGATTTATTCTACTTGTCAGAAAATGCAAACCTCAAAGGGCTCATGCTCAAGTACACAAATAATTAAGAAAATTTTCCTTCTGCCTACAGTGAGTCTCATTTAACCTGGAGCATACAGAATCCTCCAGACTTTTCGTATTATCTTGTAGTTGAGTCACTCCCTCATCCCTCCAAAGTGGGTCACTGACTGTGCAGTCTACAAAGCTCACAGTAGTGGTGGGGGGCAGTGTCCAAGTTTGCTCCTTCATCTTGTGGCTTTGTTTCTTACTGTTCTTCCCTGCCAAATTTTGATTAGACTTGGAATGCTTTCTCTTGATTCAGGAACTTGGTATTGTACAGGAATTCTTCCTCTTCTCTCTCAAAGTCTGTATCTAGGAGTTTGGAATTAGTTAAACTTTTTTCCTTCTCTTTCTAAGGGATCAAGACATTCAAATTCCATCATTGCTTTCAGCTGCTACCATCTTTCCTGACATCAACTAATTAGTCACTTAGCACATACTATGTGCTAGTATTATTCTAGGTATTGGGGATACATATGCAATAGATAAAATAATTGTTACAAGGAGTTTACATTTTCATGTTTCCCATTTCTCCTGGGGTCATATGATTCTCCCTCTAAGATCTCTGTCACCATTTTCTCCTGTCTCTCCAGTACTGCCATATCTTGGACCAAAATGTTCCCTAAGCAAGACATTAGGATAAAGTCTTCTATGTTTTCTTTTCTGTTTCAAGGACCCAAGTCTATCTCTATGTGTAAGTTCTTCTCTTATATGAGTCTCTGGGCTCCAATTATTTTTCTGGATCTTTGTCTGCTCTCCCTATTCAGAGGACAAGTCTAAGGTTATGGTTCAGATATATAGTGGCCATGACTCATTCAATAAACCTCAATGTGGCATCATTACGGATGTTGATGTCCTCTATAGAAAGAATTCATCCTTCAACCTAGTCATTCTTGACCAAGCCTTTTCTGTCATGCCCCTTACTAAGAAAATGTCTAAATGTCTAAGTTTCTATACAAGCAACACTGAGAGTACTCTGGAAATCCAAAGTGTGTTTTGATCTCAATAGTTTTAGTACAGGGTGATAGAATCACAGGACAACTAGGTGGTACAGTGGTTAGAGTGCCAGGCCTGGAGCCAGAAATACTCATCTTCCTGAATTCAAATCTGACTTCAGACACTCACTAGCTGTGTGACCCTGGGCAAGTCACTTAACCCTGTTTGCCTCAGTTCCTCATCTCTAAAATGAGCTGGAGAAGGAAATGGCAAATCACTCTGGTATCTTTACCAAGACAACCCCAAATAGAGTTATAAAGAGTTGGATATGATTGAAACAACTAGACAATAGGATCATAGACCTACAATTGAAAGGCACATAAAAAACTATTCCAACCCCTACATTTTACAAATTAAGAAATTGAGGCCTTGGGGATCAAGCAACTTTCATAAGATGACATAGGTCAGTAAGGATCCAGGTCCTCTGACTCCTCCACATTGGAGGAGAATAAATGGCATAGTAAAGAGAAGCAGAGAGGTTATTAAGAGCAAGAGTAAAGATACGAGACAAGTCTTAGTAGGGGATGGGAGTAGATACAACTAACATTCTGCCTTCCTCTATAACCTTGAATGTGGAACAGATGAGTCCAAGAAAGAAAAAGACATTCTAGGGAGTGACTATCATCCAAATTCAACATCTTTCAACAGGACTGTAGAGTCAGCTTACTTTTTCCTGTTCTTTCAAAGGCAGAAGAACAAGATTAAACAAACTTCTGGAGGAAAGGGACCATAAAGCTTAAGTACTGTGCACAATATTTGGGCTCTCATACAAATGTGTGTGTGTATAATATATATATATATATACACGCATATATATATATATATATATGTACACACATACACAACACACTTTTAAATTTAATCTGCATTATTAACACTTTTCTCCAACACTTTCTTAAGTCTAGAAAATCAGAAAGACAATAAAGCAAGCCCTGATTTGTAGCTTTTGTCAATTTCTGAGGTATAAATGTTCACAATGAAAATTCAGCAATTGGTTCTCTTGAACCAGTACAAGCTGGATTCAACACATTCTTGGAACTAGAACTATTCTACCATGTTTTTGCTAAATGGCTCTTAAAATATTTTATTGATGCCTTTTTAAGAAAGACATCACATAGATATTAGAGATGGAGTCAAGATGATGGAGAGAAGCCAGGAAGTTGTCTGAGCTCTCCTCAGTTTCCCTCAGAAACAACATTAAATCAAGCCTCTAAACAGATTCTGGAGTGACAGAACCCACCAACAGATGAGGTGAAGCAATTTTCCAGTTTAAGATAATTTAGAAGGACTCCAGGAAAGGTCTGTCTCGCTTGGGTAAAAGGGGAGCACAACCTGCGAGGAGGGAGTCCAGGCAGGCCAGCAGGAGGCTCTTAGCTGCATCACAAATCAGCAACTGAGGCCCCTCAGTACTGGCTCAGCAGGCCAGCTGTGAGGCCTCCAGCCCCAATTACAGAAGGCAAGCTGTGAGACACCCCCACCCACACACACACAATACACATGACACCCTAGCACAGTGGGCAAGCCACATGCACCTGAGACCCCTTCATGGGAAGCCAGTGATCAGGGTCTGGCCCCCAGCATAAGAAGCTTGGGACAGTGGCCCCTGTGCTCTAGAA
The DNA here is from genome assembly GCF_028583685.1 of Petaurus breviceps papuanus. Classification (NCBI taxonomy): domain Eukaryota; kingdom Metazoa; phylum Chordata; class Mammalia; order Diprotodontia; family Petauridae; genus Petaurus; species Petaurus breviceps. Next base: position 2,957,187 of record NW_027187348.1, read on the forward strand.
GCAGAGACCAACTTTAAAAGTCATGAAATAGACTGGAAAATTAGAAACAGAAAACAACCCTGACAACAAAAAGCTACTATGGCGATAGGGACAATCAAAACAAAACTCAGAAGAGCACAATGTTAAAATACCTACATATGAAGCCTCAGAGTAGAATATGAATTGATCTCAAGACCAAAAAGTCCTCTTGGAGGAGCTAAAAAAAGTTTTAAAAAATCAAATAAGAGAGGTAGAAGAGGGGTGGACAGGTAGCACAGCGAGTAAGAGCACCGGCTCCAGTGTCGAGATGACCTGGAGATCGAATCCTGGGCTCAGACACTTAGCACCCACCCAGAAACACCTGGCCGTGTAACCTTGAGCAAGTTACTTAACCCCAATTGCTTAGGGGCGGCCAGGTGGCTCAGCGAGTAAGAGCACCGGCTCCAGTGACGGGATGACCTGGATCAAATCCGGGCTCAGATACTCAGCACCACACCCAGAAATAATAACTGGCCGTGTAACCTTGAGTAAGTTACTTAACCCCAATTGCTAAAAAAAAAAAAAAGAAAAAAGAAAAAAAAGACAGAGGTAGAAGAAAAATTGGGGAAAGAAATGAGAGTTATGCAAGAGAATTATGAAAAAAATCAACAGCTTGGAAAAGAAGCACAAAAATTGACTGAAGAAAACAATTCCTTAAGAAATAGAATTGGCCAAATGGGAAAAAAATCCACTGAAGAAAACAACTTCATTAAAAGTAGAGTTGGTGAAATGGAAAAGGAGGTGCTAAGCTAACTGAAGAAAATAATTCCTTAAAAATTAGAATTGGAAAAATGGAAGCTAACAATTCCATGAGACAGCAAGAATCAATCAAACAAAATTAAAAGAATGAAAAAATAGAAGAAATGTAAAATACCTCATTGAAAAAAACAACTGACCTGAAAAATAGATCCAGGAGAGAGAAATAAGAATTATTGGACTATCTTAAGTACATGATCAAAAAAACAAAACAAAATAAAAACCCATCCTGGACAGCATCTCTCAAGAAATTATCAAGGAAAACTTCCTTGATATCCTAGAACCAGAGGGTAAAATAGTCATTGAAAGAATGCACTGATCATCTCCTGAAAGAAATCCCAAAATGAAAACTCCAAGGAATATTGTAGCCAAATTCCAGAACTATCAGGTCAAGGAGAAAATACTACAATCAGCCAGAAAGAAAAAAATCCATATATCAAGAAGACATAGTCAGGATTACATAATACTTAACAGCTTCTACATTAAAGCATCAGAGGTCTTGGAATATGACATTCCAGAAGACAAAGAAGCTTGCATTGCAACCAAGAATCAACTACCCAGCAAAATTGAGCATAATCTTTCAGGGGAAAAAATGGTCAGTGAAATAGGGGACTTTCAAACATCCTGATGAGAAGACCAGAGCTGAACAGAAATTTTGATCTTCAAATATAGGACTCAAGAGAAGAATAAAAAGGTAAACAGGAAAGAAAAAAACATGTTATTCAGTAAGATTCAACTGTTTACATCCCTATATGAGAAGATGATACTTGTAACTCTTGAGAAATGCATTCCTATTAGGGCAGTTAGGAGCATATATAGATGGAGGTAAAGGTATAAATTGACTTTGATGTGATGATATAAAAAAATTAAGGGTTGGAAAAAAACAGGATTATACTGGGAAAAGAGGAAAGGGGAGGCAGAATAGGGTAAATTATATCACATGAAGAAGCATAAAAGACCTATGACAGTAGAGGGAAAAAAGGGAGAGGGTGAGCATTGTTTAAACCTTATTCTCATCAGATTTTAGTGTCTACCTTCACCTGTGGCTCCAAGAAATTGTAACTTGTCCAGTGGCCACACCCCAGTAAACCATCTGGGCAGGAGAACTAAATTGGGTTGAGGGTAACAGACCTCAAATCCATCAATGAGTTAGGAGGATGTCTACCCCAAACATGTAAAGACTTCTAGCCAAATGGGCAGATGAGAAAAATTTCTTCCAACAGCCAGGAAGGCAGCTGAATCAGGCACTGTGGAGCTCTTCAAGCTTGGTCAGACATCAGAGATGCCAAGGTCATCCACTGCATCCTGGGCCATTGCCAGTAGTCCTGACTTTTATCCTGCCAGTGGACTTAGATGACTCTGGAAGAGAGTGAGGCTGACAACTTTGTGCAACTCTGCCTCACTTAAATCCAATTCACACTCAAGTCAAGACATCACCCCATGATGTCACTGGTCCTTTTAGGGCAGGAGTGGGGAACCTGCAGCCTCCCCACCCCTGTCTTAGAAAATGAAGGACCAACAATAACAAAAAAATTGATTGCGTCAATTAATGAATCATCCTACCCCACTTAAAGTAGCTAACAAAATACTTTAGTCCTGATACCTTTATGAAGTGAGACTATCCCTTAGTCATGCAGCATTCATGAGACACCACTGTTGTTCTTCCACCTACTGAATGTGAGCTGATATCAGTCAGAAGATCTCTGGTCTAAGCTGCCCACTGTGATCCTTGAAGAACACAGCACTCAGTACCTGAGAAAGTAGCAGCAAATTTTTAGCAGGTCCTAAGTGATCTGATCTGAGGCACAGATCCTCCTGGAATTCCAGGAATTTCAGACTTTCCCCTGTGGAGTGCCCCAGTATACAGTTGCTGGCCACATCAACTATCTGGGAGATCACAGATTCAGAGAGACAGAGCTATGTCTACCTAGCCCTAATTTGAGCTTGGGGAATGAATCCATAACCTCATCTATCAGTCAGAATGACAGAGCTACAGGCATGCCCCTGTTCCACAGTCTCTGTTCTGGTCATTTGACTATGAGTCAAATTCATGATCTTGGGCTGGAAAAATGACCCATTGTGGTTTCTCCTTAGATTTCTCAATCATGGTTTGTCTAATGCTTTTATATAGATTCTTCTTGGAACAGTTGTGGGATTATTGTTGTAATATTGAACAGGTTACTCCTACTCTGCTATTTTTGCTGATCCTGGTCCAGAACCTATATGTACTGTAGAATCAAAATGTTTCTGGTACTCCTCCTTAAGAATTGCCTTTAGAGGGGTGGCCAAGTAGCACAGCAAGTAAGAGCACCGGCTCCAGTGTTGAGAAGACCTGGAGATCGAATCCCGGGCTCAGACACTTAGCACCCACCCAGAAACACCTGGCTGTGTAACCTTGAGCAAGTTACTTAACCCCAATTGCTTAGGGGTGGCCAGGTGGCTCAGCGAGTAAGAGCACTGGCTCCAGTGTCGGGAAGACCTGGATCAAATCCGGGCTCAGATACTCAGCACCACACCCAGAAATAATAACTGGCCATGTAACCTTGAGCAAGTTACTTAACCCCGATTGCTTAAAAAAAAAAAGAAAGAATTGCCTTTAGAACCAATTTCTTGAGACCTACTAAGGAAAAATGGCATCACAAAGTGATGATCACACTTTATGTATCAACTAAAATGAATAAAGTTTACATTACTATCTTATTCAACATACCATAAAAATTTCTAACAGGGACCAAACACAAGAAAGAGAACATTATGAAAGGCAAAATGGATAATTTTGATTACATTAAATTGAAAAGTTTTTGCACAAAGTCAACGCAACCAAGATTAGGAGGGAAGCAGAAAACTGGGAAAGAATTTTTACAACCAGTGTCTCTGATAAAGGTCTAATTTCTTTTTTTTTCTTTTTTTTATGAGCAATCGGGGTTAAGTAACTTGCTCAAGGTTACACGGCCAGTTATTTCTGGGTGTGGTGCTAAGTGTCAGAGCCCGGATTCTATCCCCAGGCAATCCCGACACTGGAGCCGGTGCTCTTACTCCCTGAGCCACCTGGCCGTCCCTTAATTTCTAAAATGTATAGAGAACTGAGTCAAATTTTCAATAATACAAGTCATTTCCCAATTGATAAATGGTCAAAGGATATGAATAGGCAGTTTTCAGAGGAAGAAATTAAAGCTATCTATAGTAATATGAAAAAAATGTTCTAAATCACTATTGATTAGAGAGATGCAATTCAAAACAACTCTGAGGTACCACATCACACCTGTCTGATAGGCTAATGTGGCAAAACAGGAAAATGATAAATGCTGGAGAAGATGTGGGAAAGTTGGAACACTAATTCATTGTTGGTGGAGCTATGAGCTGCTCCAACCATTCTGGAGAGCAACTTGGAACTATGCTCTAAAAATGTGCATACCCTTTGACCCAGCAGTACCACCTCTAGGGCTGTATTCCAAAGAGATAATAGAAATGGGAAAAGGACGCACATGTACAAAAATATTTATAGCAGCTCTTTTTGTAGAGGCCAAGAACTGGAAACTTAGGGGATGACCATCAATTGGGGAGTGGCTAAACAAGTTGTGGTATATGAATGTAATGAAATACTATTGTGCTATAAGAAATGATGAGCAGGCAGACTTCAGAGAAACCTGGAAAGACTTATATAAACTGATGCTGAGTTAGGGGAGCAGAACCAGGAGAACATTGTACACAGTAATAGCCACAGTGTGTGAAGACTGATTTTGATAGATTTAGCCCTTCTCAGCAATGCAAGGACCTAAAACAATTCCAAAGGACACATGATGGAAAATGCCAGTCACATCCAGAGAAAGAACTACGGAGTCGGAATGCAGAACAAAACAGACTATTTTCTTTTTTATTTTGTTTTTTTTTTCTTTCTCATGGTCTTTCCTATGCATTATAATCCTTCTGTGCAACATGATTAATGTGAAAATGTGTTTAATAAGAATGTATGCATAGAGAGCCCATATCAGATTGCAAGCTGTCTTGAGGAGGGAGTGGTGAGGGAGGGGGAGATAATTTAAAACCTGTGGAAGTGAATGTTGAAAACTAAAAATAAATAATTTAATAATAAAAAAGAAAGAAAGCTACTTGAGGTCAGGCACTGGGTTATTTTCCATGCTAACGACCGTGTATCTTGCACTTAATGGGCATTTAATCAATGTATTATTAAATTGGATATATTTCATTTTTTAAAAAATTCTAAAAGGAAAAGATTTTGGAGATTTCTTCAGTAGGGTTATATCTCTTTATCACTCACCTGACTCTCTTGGGTCCAAATGAGTTGTGACTGTTTCAAAAAATCAAACCTTCAAGGGATGAAGAATTACCATAACAGAGGATATTGCAAAGACCTAGCCACAGGTTTTCAAGGCAAATCCTGACACGTTTCAAACACAGATGGCATTAGTGGAGTGAATATTTGGGCTCATAAAGTGACTTCTGTCAGGCAGACAGCACTCATTTGGATGTGTGAGCTCTAGTTTGTATGTTAAAGTATCAAGTCAGTCTCATTTCACAGGTATAGAAACTGAGGCCTAGAGAGGTTAAATTACATGTTCAGGATATAACAATAACAATAATAATAGTAATAGTACTAATGATGATTATGATGGTGATGATAACTAGAACTTGCTTCATTTCTTAATTGATTGTTTTTCGCAGCATTTAAAGAGAAATACTGGAAGGGTCCAGTGTTTAAATAGTTCTGATTACATTTGGTGTAAACAACCAAGTCCTCTCAATCAAGAGAACATGACAAGATATCTAAAGAACCCTAAATCCCGCCTCTCTCTCTTTCTCAGTAAGTTTTATTGATTTTTCTTTAATTGTAGGCCCTAATTAAACGCATGGCTCTTTGGATTAGAAGGAGAAGGCAATATCCATGTTTAAGCAGGGGATCACTTGGTGCTTTGGAGCATTATGTCTCCACGAGAAACTGTCACAGGAGGTCTTTTCTTTTGGCAAGCATTGGCTTCTTCCCCACTGGCACATTTCTTAGAAGGTTGTTTGGCCTGGCTCCAATAGATGCTATCTAACTCTCAGTCATCTAACTGTGTTCCCCACCAGCTAGCATGGTGTTGCTTTCTTTCCTGCCATCCTGGTATATTCCAGGGCTGTGTGGTCCAAACGTGGGATGCTAACTCAACTGACTGAAACCACAAGGAAACAAGAAATGCTCTGTGGTTCCCTTTGCTGACATTTTAGTTGGCTGGTTGGCTTTGTGGGTCCACTAATGCATGTGTGTGTGGTCTGTGGGCTGTAGGGTAGCACTTGAGGAGCTGAACTTTAATTGACCAAATGAAGTGTCTGCCATCAGATTTCCTAAAGTTCAAGGAACCAAGGGTATTAAAAATGCAGCCTGAGTGCCAGCCCACAACACTAGCCTGCCAAGTACCACTTCCTTCAGGGAAATTGCCAGGGACCAGGAGAAAAGCACTATGTTCTTGCCCAATCTTTGCTGCCCTGACCTCACTTCCCACACTAAGTTCTAGGTAGATGGATCCTTGGTCCCTTACATTTGAATTGGGATTAAAAACAAAACAAAACAAAACAACTTCTTATAACATTTTCATATAATTCTTATCCCATCTGATCAATAAAGGTCATTTTTTTGGTTTTATAAAAGGTATTGATGTTTAATAAATATACACATGCTTGTGGTTCTTTCTTTTCCTACCACCAGATAGATTTGGTGTAAGAAAAGTTTCCATAAATATTGCATATCAATTCAATAAAATAGAATTTGCATTGTTTCCCTTCTCCTGATTTAAATTTCACCATTTATATATATTGCCTTTTGGAGGGCTATTGGGGTTAAGTAACTTGCCCAAGGTTGCAAGGTTAGTTTTTTTTTGTGTTAAGTGTCTGAGGCGGGATCCGAACTGAGGTCCTCCTGACTCTGGGACCGGTGCTTTACTCACTGCACCACCTAGCCTCCCCTTTCACCATTTATATAATGTATTTTTCTTTCCCTAGATTTGACTCACTTTCGTATGTACAAGCATCAACATGTCTACTATCCCAGGGATACATTATCCTAAAAATTGTAATTTTGTCTTTTTATAGAATCTCAGAGTAAGGAAGGATCTTAGAAGCTACGTAGCTCAAGGAATCTCCTCTATACATCCTATTCAGAGCTGAGACCCAACCATAACTAGCATTGTGGGGAAGCCAAAATCCTGGGACATGGGCTCAAGTCCACTATTGGGGAGGTTTAAGGGAAGGAGAAGAAAAGTAAGGGAATAGAGAAACTCATTAGAGTCTACTCCCTACTAACTTCCGACTTTAGGTATTCTTTTTTTCTTTTTTTTTTTTTTTGGAGGCAAGTGGGGATAAGTGACTTGCCCAGGATCACATAGCAGTCTGAGGCCAGGTTTCAACTTCGATCCTCCTGAATCGAGGACCAGTGCTCTATCCATTGTGCCACCTGGCTGCCCCTTAGCTAATTATTCTTACAAACTACTGTCAATGTCTTTTCCCATTGTAAGTGATGTGGGGTGACAAAGCCTTGGATGATTTGCCTTAATTATGGCTCTAGTTTGAAAACGTTTTTTTCTCTTAATAACATTCAATAAATTCTCTTTTTTGCAGATGCTGCTTTATATTGGCTTTAACCTACCATTGATTATGTAAAAGAGTCTGCATTATTTATCTGATTAGCCCTACTTTTCTGATCTTTGACATTTCAAATGATTGTTTTCATATGCTCCACGGTTCCTGCTGAGGAAGAAGACTAGAATTAAGAAGGGAACTACAAAAAGTATCTTGTGAGGACTGGGAAACTGGGGATAGCTAGTCTAGAGAAGAAACAGCTTCCAGTAGGGATGGTGGTGGAGGCAGCCATTAAACAATATTCAAATGCCATGGAGGATAGAATGCAGGATGGAAAACCTGGATTCAAATACCCCTGGCACTTACTAGTGCTTAGGATAACAGTGGACAGATGAGTCAATTAACCTTCTGGACCTGAGTGAAAAAGGAATTAATAGACAAACATTTATTAGACAAATTTTATGTACTAAGCACTATGCGATACTGGGGACACAAGGACAGATTTGAAAAAGTCCCAGCAATCAAAGAGCATATATTCTATCAGGGGACACAACATGTCCATACATAATTATGCATAAAATAAATACAAAGCAATTTTTTTTGATAGAGGGAGATACTAGTGATTGGGGGATTAGGAAAGGCTTCGTGTAAAAAAAATATATACTTGAACTGAGCTTGGAAGGAAATTAGAGATTCCAAAAAGCAGAGGTGGGAAGGGAGGAAGGATAGGAAGAAGTATTTCTATAGTACCCACCATATGTCAAGCACTATGCTAAGCTCTTTGTCAATATTATCTCATTTGAGATGTCATTCATAGAGTGTCCTGGGTGAAAAGCAGCAAGCAAGCCTGTTTGGTTGGACCACAAAATTGGGATGATTATATCTATACTAACTACCTCAACAGGGGTGTTGCAAGGCACAAACAAGATAATATATGTATAGTGTTTTACTAATTTTAAAACACTAAATAAACACCAGCTTATCATTAGATAGGAAAGGTCAAAGACTTGCTCTGTGTTACTCCAAAAAAAGCAATGGGTAGAATTTAAATGAAAGCAGATTTGATTCAAAATAAAAAAAAATGTTCTGATAACTGGAGTTGTCCAAAACTAGAATTGTAATGTTGCCTAGGTTGGATTTGAATTTAAATCTTCCTATCTCTGGGCCCATCATTCTATCCTCTCTGATTGGAGGATGAAGAATAGAGTTCCTCCCCAAACTTCCATTTCAGGAGGGGGCCCAGCAATCCAGCCATTCATTTCTCATTTGGCTGCACTCCTTTGGATATCTCCATTGTGACCCCATGTCAAGTACTTTCCCTCCAACCATTTTTCAGATTCCTTTTGTGTACTTTGTTCTTCTATTGGATTATAAGCCCCTGGAGTACAAGGACTGTTTCTTTTGAATTTTATCCCCAGAGTTTAGCCCAATACCTAGTATATTTCCTTTGTTTTTCAATTGTGTCAGACTCTTCATGAGCCCATTTGGGATTTTCTTGACAAAGATACAAGAGTAGTTCATCATTTCCTTCTCCATCTCATTTTACAAATGAAGAAACTAAAGCACATAGGGTTATATGATTTACCCAGGGTCACACCACTAGTATGTATCAGAGGTTTGATGATCATCTGTCAAGGATACTATACAAAAAATTCCTAGACTGGATAAAACCAGATCTCTTGGAACTCTATAATTCTATGATGTCTGAGTGAAAGTTGCAAGATCACTGGGGATCAGAAAAGGTCTAAAATAGGGAGTCCTGGCCAGGCAATACAGGCTTATAGGGACTGCCAGAGTGGGGACCAAGGGCACCCATGGGCAGCATGAGAATAAGAGATATCTTACAGGAGGCTGGGAGGAAACACTGAAAGAACTATAGAAGGGGGTAATGTTAATGGAATGGGAAGATATTTCCCACCCATTAATAGGCCTATGTGACCTGCTTTGAGCTTGAGCCCAGCTGACTGCTGTGATGGAGCCTAAGTTACACAAAACTTGAGTCATATGGAGCTCATGGTGGGAGGAGCTTGCCAAACAGGTGGAGAAGGAAGAGAGAGACTGAGGCAGAACTGAGGAGAGAGCTGCTGCAGAGCAGCTAGTGTAAGTGAGAGAGAGGGAGGGAAGCCTAGGGGAGCTTGTTTGTGAGGCGGTCTAATGGGGGGAAGGCTTGGGGATGTTGGCACTCCCTGGATTGGTGATGCGTACAAACTTCTTTGTTACCATGGTGGAATGGGCTTTCTGGTATCTGAATTAATATCCTGGTTTTGCCTTTGAGGAAGAGAGTTCGTTATATTTTGTGAATTTACCCTGGAAATATGCATGCATATTCATAGTGGCTGCTATGGGTATTGCATTGACGATATATTAGGATAGGTAGCAAGAACATCCAAGACTCATTTTACTTAACGATTTTCCCTTTCTTCCCAGAAAGAAGTACAGTCAATCCCCAACTTCTACACGTTTAACTTTGGTCACTTCAAGCATCATTTTATAAGTAACTTCATTTTACTTTCATATTGGCAACTCACACATTCACCACTAAGTGCAACAGAGAAAAAAAATGACTGCCACTCACAGTTTCCAAGCTTGAAGGGTGGCTTGGCATAATTGACCAGCTGGCTGGAGACGTTGAAGTTGCCAATCCCATCATTGATCACGGTCTCAAAGTTAAATGTCAACTCACCTCTGCTATGTTACCATACACCTAGGCCCTTAAGGATCTCAAACAGTGCCTGAAACAGATGCTGATGACAGATTATTTCAAATTGATTTGTCTTTCATGGTCTCTGCCATCCACTAGCCATCCATCTCACCAGTCTCCATGTCTTCTGACAGCAGCAACTAAAGTCCTTGGTTTTCAGCCAGGGTAGAGAGGTTTACAGCAGTGTAGTATACAGTACAATGCGTTTATAACACCATCTAACATAGTGGAAGGTAAGATTCAGGTTAAAAATGTTTTAGTTGTAAGGATTTTATTTGCTGTACAGTATTTATGGTACTGTAAATTTCAAGTGTAATTAAAAAGTGGATATTGTCTAAATTGCTGGGTTTTTAGAAAATTGGGATGTTAGCACAAAAAGTCAGTATTCTAGGGAATTATTAGAGAAAAATGTTTTGCATGCTACTTTGAGTACTTTATTTTGAATACTGCATTTTAAGGATTGCTAGATGTCATAGTGGATAGAGTACCGGGCCTGAAGACAAGAAGATTCTTCTTCCTGAGTTCAAATCCAACCTCAAGACACTTACTTGGTATATGACCCTGGGCAAGTCACTTAACCCTTTTTGTCCCTGTTTCTTCATCTGTAAAATGAACTGGAGGAGGAAATGGCAAACCATTCCAGTATCCTTGTCAAGAAAACTCCAAATGTGGTCATAAAGAATTGATATGATTGAAATGACTGAACAACAAAAATTGCTAATAGGTTATTTTATGGTTACCATATTTGGAAAAGTGAATATTATTAATATTTTGTATTAATAATTAATATTTTGTTATAAAGAATTGTATAGGGGAGGCTAGGTGGTGCAGTGAATAGAGCACCAGCCTGGAGTTAGGAGGACATGAGTTCAAATCTGGCCTCAGACACTTAACACTTACTAGCTGTGTGACCTTGGGCAAGTCATTTAATCCCAATTGCCCTGCCTTCTCCCCTCCAAAAGGCAAAAAAAAGTATTGAATGCAGAAAAGTGTATTTCTAGCAATCTCTAGAAAAAGAGTAAAGTTTCTGGTGACTATGGGAACACAACTCCCTATTTCCCATAGGTTCAATGTATCACCATTTGTGTTTTTACTTTTGCATCATTTTTTCAAAATGTTACCCCCACTAAAGTTGAAGATTGACTATATTAGAGGTAGCTGGGAAGAACATCCAAAATAAGATTCACTTTGCTTTATAATTTTCCTGAGAAAAAATTACTAGATGTAGACATTTTCTTCTGCCTTCTCCTGGGTTGGCCAAATCAAGTTTGTCTTCTGGATGGGGCAATGGTTCTGTGAGGATAAAGGAAGAGGTAGATATGATTATTCTGCTTTCCATCAACTTTTTTGAAGCTACATACTCCTACTCACTAATCGTTATTACATTTTAAAATAGGCATATCTAACAATTTTGGTGTCCTGGGCAATTCAGTCACAGGTCTATGGGAGGAGGAAGGATCCTGGTACACCAGTTTGTAGTGGGGAAGAGAGATTCCCTTGATTAGGATACTGGGATTAGGCCTGGGAAGAAATAGAGCAGGAATAGGCACAGAAAGGACTAACTTCACCTGACTTGCAACTCTAAGTTGGTGGAGGAAGCACATTAATTGGTATTTATTCTTGCTAACTAGGTGCTAAATTATATTATTTATTTGCTGAAGGAGTAGAAATGTAGTCAGGGTTCTCTAAGTTTTAGCACCCACAATCAAACCTCTAGGTCCCGTCCTAATTATGGGACTAGAGCTAATTGTCCAGAAGTTCCCCTTTATTCATCTCCAAGGAATGGTCCATTCATTCTCTCACTTATCTTCAATATGGGGGTCATCTCTAGTCTTCCTGATCTATATCTTACCACTGGATAGAGATGGCTTTGGAGGAGAAAGTGAAGCTGATGACTTTGCACAGCTCTCCCTCACTTAAATCCAATTCAGTTGCATGTCATCGAACCACCTCTATGATGTCATGGTCCTCTTTGAGAATGAATGACAAACAACAATGACAAAAATATCTTCAATCCTCTGAGACATTCTCTACAGGTGTTATGACTTTTGTTCCTTGCTAACTGACTTAGAAATGAGCCCTATTTCTGTGCCTTAGATACAGGGGTATATTAAAGCCTGATCTAACCAGCTAAGGGAAGCCTATTGTTAAATTTTTAGCATTTACAGCTCAGAAATTAGCAAATGCTACACATCAGGCATTACTTTGTTATTTTGTGGATTGCCCAGATTTAAGGAAATATTAGACAAAATATTGATGTAGATTGAACTGCCTCATGTATAGAGTATAAGTTTGTCTCTGAGGCTATCTGTTTAACATTTATTAGCATACCCCTGCTTAGATGCCATTGTAAGGTTAATGGAATATAAGATCTTCCCTGCCCATTAATAGGCCTCACATGGAGCCCTGACTCAGAGCCAATTAGGCTCTGGGCCACAGGAATCCCCACATCAAAATACTTTGGTTTTGTCTTGGGAGGAGGAAGGTTTATTATATTTTGGGAACAAACTCTGGGAATACATACACATATTCATAGTAGCTGCTATGGGTATCGCATTGGCTTTACAACCATCTAGGCAGCTAGGTAGTGTACTGGATAGAGTGCTGGACCTGAGTTCGAATTTTGCCTTTGACACTTACTGGGCAAGTCATTTAACCTCTTTTGGCCTTAGTTTCCTCATCCATGAAGTGGTGATAAAATAATAGCACCTACCTCACAGGGTTGTTGTGAGGATCAAATGAGATTCATGAAAAGTGCTTTGCAAACCTTAAAGTGGTACATTAATGCTAGCTACTATTATTTTAGTTTATCATTTTGCAATAGATGTACTTTAGGTCCACATACCCGTTAGGAGAGGCTTTCCTGTGAGTGGGCTGAACACTTAGGGGAAAATGTGAGATGAGCTGAATTTGAAATATTGAGAGAGTAAAGAAAGGCAGGGACAGAGAGGCCCTCCTACATTATAGCCCTTATAGTCTGCAGGGCTTACTTACTGTCTTAAGCTGTAAAGTGCCTAAAATAATGCTCGTCACAATTCCACTCTCAGGGAGTCCTAGGGTCAGAGAACAACAGTAGGAGGGAACCTCTGAGTCCATCGTGTCTAATTCCCTCATCGCCCTGCCCAAGGTCTCACAGGTAAAAACTGCCAGAGACAGATTTGAACCCAGGTCCTCTGACTTCAAAGACTGTGTTCTTTCTATTGTACTTGCTGTTGTTCAGTTATTTTCTACTCCTTGTGACCCCATTCGGGGTTTTCTTGGCAGGGATACTGGAATGGTTTGCCATTTCCTTCTCCAGTTTATATTGCAGATGAAGAAATTGAGGCAAACAAGGTTAAGTGATTTGTTCAAGCTCACACAGCTAGCAAATGTCTGAAGCTGGATTTGAACTCAGGTCTTCCTGACTCCAACCCCAGCACTCTGTCCATTGCACTACCTAGCTGCCCTACTACGCTACACTGCCTCAAATAGTTGTTGATGAAATCTTAAAAATTAAAGGTGAGATTAATAAATTGAATGTAAGAAAATCATTGAATTAAAAAAACTAGGAGTTGGCTTCATGAAAAAAAAACGATAAAATAGATAAACTGCTGGTTAATGTGATTTTTAAAAAGAGAAGAAAATCAAATCACGAGTATCAAAAATGAAAAGGGTGACTACACCACTAGTGAATGTGAAATCAAAGCAACTATTAGAAGTTATTTTTCCCAATTATATACTAACAAGTTAAACTAAATAGAAGAATACTTTCAAAAACATAAACTGCCTAGATTAATAGAAAAAGAAATAGAATATTTAAATAGACTTATTTTAGAAAAAGAAATTGAATAGGCCACAAATGAGCTTCCTAAGAAAAAAGCTGGATTTACAAGTAAATTTACCAAACATTTAAAGATCAGCTAATTTCAATATTAAATAAATTATTTGGAATAATAGGCAAAGAAGTTCTACCAAATTCCTTTTATGAAACAAATATGGTGCTAATACCTAAACTAGGAAGAGCAAAAACAGAGAAAGAAAATTATAGATCAATTTCACTAATGAATATGGATGCAAAAATACAAATAAAATACTAACTAGGTCACTACAACAATATATTACAAAGATTATACATTGTGACTAAGTGAGATTTATACTGGGAATATAAGGATGGTTTAACATAAAGAAAACTATTAACATAATTAATTATATCAATAACAAAAGTAACAAAAATTATATGATTATGTCAGTAGATGAAGAAAAAGTTTTTGAGAAAACCCATTCCTCTTAAAAACACTTGAAAGCATAGATATAAATGGATTTTTCCTTAAAATGATAAGCATCAGGGTGGCCAAGTGGTGCAATGAATAGAACAATGGCCCTGGTATCAGGAGGCCCTGAGTTTAAATCTAGCTGTGTGATCTTGGGCAAGTCACTTAACCCCAATTGCTCTGCCTTTCCCCCATCAAAAAGCAAAAAAAAAAAAAAAAAGGATAAGCATTTACCTAAAACCATAAGCAAGCATTATTTGTAATGGCATAAGCTAGGAGCCTTTCCAATAAGATCAGGAGTGAAATACAGATGCCCATTACCACCAATATTATTCAATATTGAAATGCTAGCAACAGCAACAAGAGAAGAAAAAGAAATTGAAGGAATGAGAATGGGCAATGTGGCAATAAAACTAACTTTTTTGCAGACAATATGATTATATATTTGAAAAACCCTAGAGATTCAACTAAAAAGCTAATTGAAACAATGAATAATTTTAGCGAAGTAACAGGATATAAAATAAACCCACATAAATCATCAACATTTCCATTTATCACCAAAAAAATAACCCAACCCTGTAAGAAGAAATTGTAAGAGATACCCCATTTAAAATAATCATAGACAGCATAAAATATGTGGAAGTCTACCTGCTAAGACAAACCCAGGAACTACATGAACATAATTACAAAACACTTCTTATACAAATAAAGTCAGATTTAAATAATCAGAGAAATATTAATTTTTCATGGATGTACAGAGCCAATATAATAAAAATACAATTCTACCTAAATTAATTTACTTATTCAATGCCATCTAATTAACCAAAACATTATTTTACTCAGCAAAAAAAAAAAACCACAAAAAACAGAAGCAAAATTCATTTAGAAGAACAAAAGGTCAAGAATATCAAAGGAATTAATGGAAAAAAATGCAAAAAATTTATTGCCAGACCTTAAAATATATTATAAGATGGTAATTAGCAAAAGTATCTAGTACTGGCTAAGAAATAGAAATGTAAATCAGTGGAACAGAGTAGACAGACATACAATACACAATAGTAAATGATTATAGTAACCTTGTGTTTAACAAATATAAAGATTTAAACTTTTGGGATAAGAATTCATTAACTCGTAAAAATTGTTGGGAAACTGGAAATCAGTCTGGCAGAAATTGGGTATAGATCAGTATTTCATACCATATACCAAGATAAGGTCAAAATGGATACATGACCTATATGTAAAGGAAGATATATCATAAGTAAATTAGAAGAACATGGAACATGTTCAGACTTATGGATAGGAGAATAATTTATGTTCAGACTTATGGATAGGAGAATAATTTATGAATAAACAAGAAATAGAGAGCATTATGAAATGTAAAATGTATAATTTTGACTACATTAAATTAAAAAGGGTTTGTTTTATAAAACCAAATGTAGCCAAGATTAGAAGGAAAGCAGAAAATTGGTGGGGAGGGGAAGGGGAAGAGGGAACATTTTCATAGATAGGTCCACGGATAAGGGTCTCATATTTAAATATATAGAGAACTTTGTCAAATTTATAAGAAAGAGTCATTCCCCAATTTACAAATGGCCAAAGGATATATATAGGTAGTTTTCAGATGAAGAAATTAAAGCTATCTATAGTCATATGAAAAAAATGCTCTAAATCATTATTGATTAGAAAAATACAAGTAAAACAACATCTCACACTTATCAGATTGGCTAAAATGAAAGAAGGGGAAAATGACAAATATTGGAGGGGATGTGGAAAAATTGGGACACTAATACACTGTTGGTGGAACTGTGAACTGATCCAACCATTCTGGAGCACAATCTGGAATTATGCCTAAAGAGTTTTAAAACTATGTATACCATTTGACACAGCAACACCACTATTAGGTCTGTTTCTCATATGATCAGGAGAAAAGGAAAAGAGCCTAAATGTTCTCTTTTCCCCCACTTATAATATTTTATTTTTCAATTACATGGAAAGCTAGTTTTCAACATTCATTTTTTAAGATTTTGAGCTACAAATTTTTCTCCTTTCCTCCCTTCCCTCCTCCTTCTCCAAGACAACAAGCAATCTGATATAGGTTAGAGTCATGTCAAATATATTTCCACATTATTCATGTTGTGAAAGAAAAGTCAGAACAAAAGGGGAAAACCATGAGAAAACAAAATACAAAAAAAAATTAAAATAGTATGCTTCGATCTGCATTCAGACTCCATGATTCTTTTTCTGGATATGGATAGCATTTTCCATCATGAATCTTTTATCTTTGCATTGCTAGGAAGAGGTAAGTCTATCAAAGTTAGTCATCGCACAATGTTGCTGTTACTGTGTACAATGTTCTCTTGGTTCTGCTCGTTTCACTCAGAATCCATTCACATAAGTCTTTCCAGGTTTTTCTGAAATCTGCCTACTCATCATTTGTTATGGAACGTTCCATTACATTCATTCACCACAACTTGTTCAGCCATACCCCAATTGATGGGTATTCCCTCAATTTCCAGTTCTTTGACAACATGAAAAGAGTTGCAATAAATATTTTTGCATATTGTGGGTCCTTTTTCCTTTTTTATAATCTCCTTGGGATATAGACCTAGTAGTGGTATTGCTGGATCAAAGGGTATGCCCATTTTTATATCCCTTTGGGCATAGTTCCAAATTGCTCTCCAGAATGGTTGGATAAATTCACAACTCTGCCAACAATGCATTAGTGTGCTAATTTTCCCACATCTTTTCCAACATTCATCATTTTCCTTTTCTGTCATATTAGCCAATATGATATATGTAATGTGGTACCTCAGATTTTTTAAAATTTGCATTCTCTAATCAACAGTGATTTAGAGTATTTTTCATATGACTATAGATAGCTTTAATTTCTTCATCTGAAAACTGCCAGTTCATATTCTTTAACCATTTATCAATTGGGGAATGACTCAAATTCCTATCAATTTGACTAAGTTCTCCATATATTTGAGAAATGAACCTTTATCAGAAATGCTGGCTGTAACAATTGTTTCCCAGCTTTCTGCTTTCTTTCTAATCTTGGTTGAATTGGTTTTGTTCATGAAAGATCTTTTTAATTTAATGTAATCAAAATTATCCTTTTTGCATTGCATGTTTTCTATCTCTTGTTTTGTCTTTAATTGTTCCCTTCTCCATAAATCTGACAGGTGAGCTATTCTTTGCTCTCCTAATTTGCTTATGGTATCATCCTTTATGTCTAAATCATGTACCCCTGTCTTGGTATATGGTGCAAGATATTGGTCTACGCCTAGTTTCTTCCATACTGTTTTCTAGTTTTCTCAGCAGTTTTTGTCAAATAGTGAGTTCTTATCCCAGAGGCTGGAGTCTTTGGGTTTATCAAACAGTAGATTACTATAGTCATTTACTACTGTGTCTTGTATACCTAACCTATTCCACTGATCCACCACTCTATTTGTTAGTTGGTACCAAGTAATTTTGATGATTGCTGCTTTATAATAGTTTTGGATCTAGTATGGCTAAGCCACTTTCCCTTACATTTTTTTTTCTTCAGCAATTCCCTTGATATTCTTGACCTTTTGTTCTTCCAGATGAATTTTGTTATTTTTTCCCCTAGCTCTATAAAATAAATTTTTGGTAGTTGACTGATATGGCACTGAATAAATAAATTAATTTATGTAGAATTATCATTTTATTATATTAGCTCAGCCTATCCATGAGCAATTGATATTTTTCTAATTGTTTAGATCTGACTTTATTTATGTGAAAAGTGTTTTGTAATTGTGTTCACATAGTTCCTGGGTTTGTCTTGGCAGGTAGATGCCCAAATATTTTATATTGTCTATAGTTATTTTAAGTGGAATTTCTCTTTCTCTTGCTAATGGGCTTTGTTGATAATATATAGAAATGCTGATGATTTATGTGGGTTTATTTTATATCTTGAAATTTTGCTAAAGTTGTTCATTATTTCAAGAAGTATTTTAGTTTTAGTATTTTGTTTCCTCATTGCCTATTCTAATTCCCTCAATTTCATTTTGTTTCTCTTATTGCTAAAGCTAAAATTTCTCATATAATACTGAATAACAGTCATGATAGTGCGTATCCTTGCTTCACCTCTCACCTTATTGGAAATTCTTCTCACTCATCCCCATATATATATACATGCTCACTGATAGTTTTAGATAGATATTATCATTTTAAAGAAAACTCCATCACTCTTACGAGCCTATATGTTCTAAAACATTTATAGCAGCTTGGGGCAGTTGAGTGGTGCACTGGCCCTGGAGTCAGGAGAACCAGAGCTCAAATTTGACTTCAGATAGTAGATGTATGACCCTGGACAAGTCACTTACCCCTGTGTGCCTCAAAAAAAATGTATAGGAGCTCTCTTTTTGGTGGCAAAGAATTGTAAATTGGGGGTGCCTGGCCTTTGGGGAAATGGCTAAATAAGTTGTAATATGTGTGCTGTTAGAAATGATGAGAAGGTTAATTTTAGAAAAACATGGAAAGACTTGCACAAAACAATGAAGAGTGAAATGAGTAGAGCCAAGAGAACGTTGTATGTAGTAACACCGATATTGTTCAAAGAATAATGGTGAATGACTAATCTATTATGAATATTATAAATACCCAAATCAACCACAAAGGACCTATGAAGGAAGATGCTATTTACAGAAAGAACTGATAAATAGAAGTATAGAAGTATGCATAGTATGGTTTTAGATTTTCTCTCTCTCTCTCTCTCTCATTCTCTCTCTCTCTCTCTCTCTCTCTCTCTCTCTCTCTCTCTGTCTGTCTCTGTCTCTGTCTCTCTCTCTGACTCTGTCTCTCTCACTCTCTCTCTGTGTAAAATGGTGGTATTCTCTAGTTTGACCTGTGGAGGCAGAGAAATAGTTTGGAACTTCAAATATAACAAAAAAAATTAATAAAATTACATTTAAAAATAGTTATTGATGCTCATTTTCAAGCAGTAAAAGTGAGGTCAGAAGCCAAAGAACACTAGGGTGCCTCAGGGGACCTTCTGAGTTTTCCTAGGCAGATCCTTTTTAATAGGAGTTAATGGGGTCAAAGGCTTTGGCTTACCATAGGCCATTTTCTATGAACAGTTTTATTTGTCACTATTCCAGCCATAGTTGTTGTTACAGCCAGAGTATTAAGTGCTTCATATGCTGAAGTAATCTTCTACCATCTTTTTCAGGACAGAGCAGAGCCCAGAATGTTAGGGTCATAACTCCTCTGGAGTAGTTTCCCATTTTATTTGTTAAGGTGAGAAGGGCCCAGAAAGAACAAGCTGAAACAGCCTTTTATCGGATTAGGAGCCTGTGGCAGAGCCTATTGATGAACGCCTGATGAGGACAGAAGAGGGGAGGGAGCAGAGACTGCAGTATTCCTGGCAGGGAATGTCTCCTCCCCAGAAGAAGTTGTGACAAATCTTCTTTCCATCTGTTAGTGCCTTCATGGTCCTCAAACTGAGGCACGAAGGCAACAAACATTTATCATGTGCTTACTTTGTTCAAAGTACTGTGCCAAGTTCTAGGGATACAATACAAGGGCTGGGGTGGGGGGGAGGAGATATTGTGCTCAAAGGTGCTTGAATGGGGTAAGGGGCGGGGAACAGAGAGAGTCAAAGTTCAGAGAATAAGAAACACATTAAGGAAGGGAAAGAAGCATGACTGGCATGGCCCATTCCCAAAATGGAAGCCCCTGAAGGAATTCCAAAATGCAAGAAGGGGGCCGGCATGGCAGAGGGATATTCCAGGATGAGCAGGCGCCTGAGTCGTGGTGGTGATGAGTGAGCTGAGGGGCAGGGAGGTGGGGATGGGGGCGGGAGGAGCATCTGTACAGAAGGTTTTGAAGTAGTCGGGTTTTCTCTCTAGCATTTTCCAGTCTCCTATTCATCCTGTATTGCTTTTACCTCCCTGGGTAAGTGTACCCACTGTCCTTCATCTGGGATCATCAGGAACCTATTTCTGGGGAAAGAGGAAGAACTCTGACTGTTCACAATCATATGCAATTTATGCATAACTAGGCATAGGACCTTTCCCTTAATTTACTGGTACTGCTACCAGTCTGCATCCCTACCCCACCCTTCTTCTCTGGAAATCCTAAGTTCCTGAGCTTTTCTTCCATCTGTCACAGCTTCTATTTCCTACTTGGCCCTCCTTCCATTTGGGAAAACTACATCAATTCACTTGCTGATATAAATCAATAAATATTTATTAAACACCTACTATATTCTTGGGCAGCTATGTGGCACAGTGGATAGAGTTCTGGGCCTGGAGTCAGGATCACCTGAATTAAAATCTGTCTTTTGACACTTAGTAACTGTGTGACTCTGGACAAGTCACGTAACCCTGTTTGCCTCAGTTTCCTTTATCTGTAAAATAAGCTGGGGAAGGAAATAACAAAATCATTCCAATATCTTTGCCGAGAAACCCCAAATGAGATCATGAAGATTTGGATATGACTGAAAAAAATGACTAAATAACAACTATGTGTTGAGTGATCTATGTATACTAAAATAGATACTGTTCTATTTTAACCCAAAAAAAAAAAAGCAGAGACAAAAGCCTTAAGACAAAACACCAGGGGTAGTATTATGGATAAAAGGGGCAATAAGGAAACTAGGATTTTGAGCAAAGAATTTAATTGGCTCTTAACATTAAGAAAAGATGAAGAAAACTGGGTCTCAGTCACTGAAATGAGAGTGGATAGAAACAGGATGGTCTCTCTCACCAGAGGGCTCTGAGAATTAAAGCCTATGATGGGATAGTTCAGGCCACAACAGGAGGAGAAAGGGGGTCAGAACAGTCTTTTGTATACATCACCCTTTGACTTGCCACATCTGGTTTTGTCAAACTCTGACATTCCTCTCCATTGGTGCCTAGATTCCTATCACACAATCATCACTTTTACACCAGGGAACCCTCCTGAGGGAGATAAAGGTCATTAGCTTCACAGGGAGGGGAGCATGTTTTCACTTAAGTGTGCCTAGTTGGTTTCTCCTATCCAATTGTTATAGGCAGGAAATGCTAGATAATGACTGGTAAGCTCATAAGAGGACAACATTGTCAAAACAACTGCATGTGAAGCTTCAAAGAAAAATGTGATATGGTCTCAGGCCCGAAAAGAACTCCCAGAAGAGTTCAAAAAAAGGGAAAGGGACCTATTTGTACAACAATATTTATAGCCACTCTTTTAGTGGTAGCAAAGAATTGGAAATTGAGGAGATGTCCTATAATTGGGGAATGACGGAACAAGTTGTGGTATGTGATTGTAATGGAATACTATTGTGCTATAAGAAATGACAAATAGAAAGATATGAGGGCAGAAATGGCAAGATTTGGCAACTGATTGGCCCTCTGGAGTGCAAAAGAGTGAGAAGTCACAGATAAGGCCATGGTGATGAACTCAGGAAAGTACTTTAAATACAGTACTCTGGGAGGGTATACAGGAGCCAGCTGGAACCAGCTCACTAATCAATTTTCAGCATGAGCATTTGTGCCTTGGAAATCCACAAAAGCTACAAGTCAGGGCTTGATTTATTGTTTTGTTGATTATCTAGACTTAAGAAAGTGATGAAGAAAATATGAATGATGCAGATTAAACTGAAAAGTGTGTCCTGCTAAACAGTGGCCAGCACCCTAGATATGGAGCATTTTTTATTGACCTCCCCATGAAGGAAGTGCTTAGAATTGACTACTCCTGTCTCTACCCACTGGGGTTGGCCCAGGGCATGACCTTCTCTTGAAAGTCTCTATTTATCCTCCCTCTCTCTCACTTAGAGGGGTAGAGAAAAACACAGAAACTCTTGATGCAAAGCAACTGGTCTGATTGAAGATAATGAAATTAGCACATGAAGATTTTAGTCTAGTACAAAAATCCTATTTCAATATGGCTTTTTTTGCAAAGCTTTTATTTTTTTAAGCATAAAAATACAGACTCTTCTAGAGCTTAGAAGAAACATAGCCCTTGGGATTTTTACTATTTTGGCATGCATTTCAAACCTTGTCAGAAGGACCGTTACAAACGGAAATAGGAAAGTGTAGAAGAAGGGTGACTTTGGAGGTGGAAAGAGATCATGAGTATTATTTTTGTCATGTGGTGTTTGAGATGTCCTGTGACATTGACTTTGAAATGTCCCATAGGTAACTGGTGATGTAAGACTAAAGTTTAGGAGAGAGGCTGAGGCTGGACATACAGATTTGTGGATCATTTGCATGGTGGTGATAATTAAATCTATGGAACTTACAAGGTCACAAAGAGAGAAGGTCTTAGAAAAAGCTTCAGGGAACACCAACAGTTAGGGGATATGATATGAATGATGGGCCAACAAAGGAGGCCGAGAAGGATCAGTTAGAGAGATAAGAGAACCAAATGAGAGTAGTGTCAGAAAAACCAAGAGGAGAGAGTATTAAGAAGAGGGTGATCAACAAGATCAAATATAGTAGATAGTTTTAAAAGGATGAGAACTGAAAAGAGCATCCAGTTGGCAATTAAGAGATCACTGGTAACTTTGGAGAAAGTAATCTTCCTTCAGTGATTAGGTTGGATTACAAAGGTTTGAGAAACAATTAAGAAGAGAGGAAGGTAAGGTCACTTAAAGTAGACGGCTATTTCTGAGAGTTTGGCTAAGAAAGGGTGGGGAGAGATGGGATGATGGCTTAAGGGGGTGGTAGATTCTAGGATTTTTAATGACTGGGGAAATGGGCATGTTTGAAGGCAGTAGGTAAGGAACCAGTACATAGGGAGAGGCTGAAGATTTGAGAGGGGGAATGCATGACTGAGATTGCAACCTGCTGGAGAAGATGAAGGCAATGGGATCAATGTAGAAGAGATTGATCCTGGCAAGAAGAAGGACAACATCATTATCAGAGACTGGAGAAAGGAAGAGAAAATTGAGGAGGAGGTGATGGGAAATAGCATTGAGATGAAGGGAAGCTGAGAGAAGAGGCAACTCCCATCAAATGACCTCAGTTTTCTCAGCGATATAAGGGACAAGGTTCCTTTACAATTTGAAAATCATACTCCTTGATACAGAAGAGGGACAAAGTAGGAAATGAAAGGTTTATACATTATCCTTATCCATTCCAAAGGAATAGGCGTCTTTTTCCCCCTCTTCTTTTTCTGATTCTCAATATATATTTTTTTAAACCACACACACAACCTTTTCTGTTATTCTTTGCATTTTTTTTCCATTTCATTCTGAACTTTAGCCTTTCTGATTCTATTCTTACAAGTTAATGACACGTGTTTACATTCATTCTTGCTTACCTGCTCCTTTGTCCCAATCTGTCAGTAGCACTCTGGGGATTTAAATGAGATTTCACAAAAGAATCACAGGCCAGCAAATGGTTACATCAGTAGGCTTTTGTTATGGCACACTTCAACTTGTATAAAAGAAGGTTTAGGTTTCAGAAAACATCCAAGGCTGGGGAATAAAAAAGGAAGGAGGCCACCAGGGTGGCAACCAAAACCTTCCACATTAGGACATGGAAAGGGATGAAGGTCATGAAATCATACTTGTGTTTTTCTTTGAACTTCTTGAAATGTACTTTAAAACAATTTAGGATGTATATCAGATTCCACATTATCTTTAACCTTAGTATTCTTTGCTAAGCTTTGCTCTTCAGGTTTATGAATTTTCCCATACATTTAAGTCTTTCTGACTTAAAGAAATATCCATCAAACAACAAG
The DNA here is from genome assembly GCF_028583685.1 of Petaurus breviceps papuanus. NCBI lineage: Eukaryota > Metazoa > Chordata > Mammalia > Diprotodontia > Petauridae > Petaurus > Petaurus breviceps. The sequence continues at coordinate 2,981,175 of NW_027187348.1, forward strand.
CATTAATTAAAAGTTTACTATGTGGAATGGCTGCCAACATTTGACAGCATTTCCCATTTTAAAAACAGAAGTGGGAATAACCAATACACATTAACCTAGCACAAAAGGCTGCTTAGGATGAGTTTGTAAACTGTCATTCATTTCTCAGTCTGACTAAGAGATCTTTAGTTTCTCCATAGCTTCCTTGGGGAGCTGTCTCCAATCATCTCGATCTATATGTTGCCACTGGACCCAGATGGCTCTGGAGGAAAAATTGAGGCTGGTGACCTTACACAGCCCTGCCTCACTTAAATCCAATTCACTTGCAATATGGCATCATTTTCTTGACATCACGGTACTCTTTGAGAACAAAGGACAAACAACAGCTTCCTTGATCCATTGGCTTGTCTTGATAATTCCTTATTTCGGCATCTGCTCTTGACTTCTATTACCGTATGTTGACCCAGACTTTTCTGTTCAAATTCCCTCTTCATGTGATGTTTTTGTTTTTGACCTTTGCTTTTTTAAGGTTTTGTTTTGACCTTCAACTTGTTCCAGACAACTTGTTATCTTCAGAGCTGATACTGTACCCCAGCAACCCAGACAGGTTAACTCTTGCCTGCCTGACACAATCTGGACCACAAATTTAAATTGAAATCTCAACTTCATTTTCTTTATCAGTTTCCAATGTCCCTACATTTTTTGCTGTTGTTCAGTTGTTTTCAGTTGTGTCCAACACTTTATGACTACATTAGGGGTTTTCTTCAGAAAGATATTAGAGTGGTTTGCCATTTCCTTCTCCAGCTCATTTTACAGATGAGGAAATTGAGACAAACAGAGTTAAGTGACTTACCCAAGAACACAGCTAGTTTGTATCTGAGGTCAGATTTGAACTTTGGTCTTTTTCATAAAGCATCCATTTCCTCTAATCTAATTTCGAAGGAATTATTCTCTTCCATGAGTTTTTGAAATTCCTTTTCTATCTGACCACATACATTTTTCTATTCCATTCAACTATTCTCATATTGAGAAAAGTTTCATAAGTTACAATTATCATTTTTCCATGTAGGAATGTAAATAGTTCAACTTTGATAAGTTCCTTATGATTTCTTTTCCCTGTTTACCTTCTCATGCTTCTCTTGCTTCTTGTATCTGAATGTCAAATTTTCTATTCAACTCTGGTTTTATTCAGCAAGAATGCTTGAAAGTCCTCTATTCCACTGAATGACCATATTTTCCCCTGAAACATGATACTCAATTTTGCTGGGTAGGTGATTCTTGGTTTTAATCCCAGCTCCTTTGACCTCTGGAATATCATATTCCAAGCCCTTCAATCCCTCAATGTGGAAGCTGCCAGATCCTGTGTTATCCTGATTGTGTTTCCACAATATTCAAATTGTTTCTTCCTGGCTGCTTGTAATATTTTCTCCTTGATCTGGGAATTCTGGAACCTGGCTATAACATTCCTAGGAGTTTTCTTTTTGGGATCTTTTTAAGGAGGTGATCAGTGGATTATTTAAACCTCTATTTTGCCCTCTGGTTCTAAAATATCAGGGCAATTTTCCTTGAGAATTTCTTGAAGGATGATTTCTAGGTTCATTTTTGATTATGGCTTTCAGGTAGTCCAATAATTTTTAAATTATCTCTCCTGGATCTATTTTCCAGGTCAGTGGTTTTCCCAGTGAGATATTTCACATTGCCTTCCATGTTTTCATTTGATTGGATCTGTTTAATAGTATCTTGATTTCTCATAAAGTCACTAGCTTCCATTTGCTCCAATCTAATTCTGAAGGAATGATTCTCTTCAGTGAGCTTTTGAGATTCTTTTTCCATCTGGCAAATTCAGCTTTTTAAGGCATTCTTCTCCTCATTGCCTTTTTGAGCCTCTTTTGCCATTTGAGTTAGTCTATTTTTTAAGGTGTTATTTTCTTCAGTTGGATTGTTGACTATTGTTTCATAATTTTCTCGTATCTTTTCTCATTTCTCTTCCCAATTTTTCCTTCATTTCTCTTATTTGGTTTTCAAAATCCTTCTCAAGGTGCTCTATGGCCTGTGACCACCTCATATTTTTCTTGGAAGCTTTTGATGCAGGAGTTCTGACTTTGCTATCTTCCTCCTGTTCCATGCTTTGATCCTTTTTGTCCCCAAAATAGGAATGTAAAGTTGTGTTGCTCTGCTTGCTTTGCTTCCCTTGTTTGCTCATGTTGCCACTCAATTACTTGACTTTTGAGCTTTTTGCCACAGTAGGACTCTGCTACCAGACAGGGGAGCTTTGTCCCAATAGCTAGGGTTTTCTTAGCTGCTGAAGGTATTAGTTGGGTGCCCTCTCTGAAGCCTCAATACACTCTGGCAAGCTGGTAATGCACCCCAGGACCTCCACCCTAGACTGCAATCCAGATCCAAGCAGGTTAAAGCAAGAGCAATTACCCCTCAGACTGGTTGCTTGGTACCCCTACAATCTGCAATCCAGGAGCTGAAGCTGCCATGTGGCAGCAACTGCAGCCCTGTGCCTCTGCCACCTCTCATCCTGGGGACAGGGGCTGGACTGAGCTCTTCCATTGCCCAGTTCCAACAGAGTTCTCCACTGACCTTTTACTTTCTCTTTGGCATTTATGTGTTGAGAAGTCTGGAAACTGCCACAGCTGCTGGTGATTTACTCTCCTGAAGTCTGCTCTGGTGGATCTGTGCCACTGGTTAGGGCACCCCCAGGTCTGGGACCATGTGGCTCATGTGGGGCTGCTCTTGGCTCCCAGTCTGGTGTGATAGACCCTTCCTCTGGGCCTTCCAGGCTGCCTTCAGTGGGAGATTTGTTTCTCTCTGTCGCTTTGTGGGTTCTGTAGCCCTAAAATTTGTTTAGAGTCATATTTTACAGCTATTGGAGGTAGTTGGTGCGGGAGCTCATGCAGTTTCCCGCTTCTACCCTGCCATACTGACTCTGCCCCCCTGAACTTTGGTCTTCCTGACTCCACTCTTGGTGTTCTATCCACTGCGCCACCTAGGTCCCCCACCCCAGACACATGCCAACCCCCCCACCCCCCAATCCAGCAAATTAGCTGCAGCTGTATGGTTCTTTTCTGCTGTTGTTACTACTCATTACATTACTCTCTAAGCAAATAGTTGTCTCTAAGCAGCAATGGATGGTTACGTTGTTAAGCTGTTATATCTGGACATTTTGCTCTTTCTCCCTCCATTTTCAGCTTAAAGCTCTTCAGATCTCTGTCTATTCAAATCTCTATCTAAGATCATTTCTTCCTCCTCCAGTTCTTCTTTGATATGCTCCATCATTGAATAGGACCCCATTCATTATTGCAGCATCTCAAGCCATAGTCTAGGAAACCAAATTCTATATTCTTTGATAATTTCTTTTTTCATCTGAAGATATATTTTTCATGCCTGCATATAGAGTTAGCTAGATGATGCAGTGACTAGAATACTAGACTTGAAGTCTGAATAGATCTGAATTCAAATCTTGCCTCAGACACTTGCTAGTTCTGGGGGAGATGGAGAGAGGAGAGACAGAGAGCTATATATCATATTTCCTAAATACATAAAATATGTTACAGTGATATGTAATATTTAATATAATTTATATTTAATGTACTTTTATTATATTATGTAAAATTATATCAATAATTTATAATGTATGACATGTACATTTATCATATTTTATATGCGTGTATTAATACATGTATATAAGTATATATATAAAACACATGCATACAAAATACTTTGCTAACTTTAAAGCACTGTATAAATGTTCGTTATTATTATTATTATCTATGAAAGTTCAAAACTTTAATTGAGAGAGAGAAAACATATTTTCTATACAGTCATACCCTTCAATTTTTCACATAGGACTTCACAGCTCCTACCGAGTCTTTCTAGGTTTGATAAACCAGCTCAGCACTTAGCTTCTTAAATTTTAGATATCACAGAGATATACTTGTAAGCACATCATTGCAATTATGGTACATTGACATTCTACTATGGTAGAATGGTCTTCTATTGCATCAGGAGTTTTCATACTTTTTGGTCTCAGTACCCCTATACACTCTTCAAAACTATTGAGGACCCAAAGAGCTTTTAAGTGGGTTATGTCTACCAATATTTGCCACATTAGAAATTAAAACTAATATAATTTTGCAATATTTATTAATTCATTTAAAATAATAAATCTGTTACTTGTTAACATAACTACATTTTTTTCAAAACAAGAAAATACAGAGAGAAGAATAACACTGTTTTATAATTTTCCAAATTTCTTTAATGTCTAGCTTAAAAGGAGACAGCTGGATTCTCATATCTGCTTCTTCAGTCAATCTGTTATGATATGTTGTTTTGGTTGGAGTCTATGATATGTAGCTAGAAAAGAAAGGAGTGTTTTAATTGCTTTTTCAGATATTTGAGAATATTCTTCTTTGATAGTAGATCTAATTTGACAACTGATAAGTGCTTAAAGGTTAGTTACCATGTGGAATCGGAGACCATGTGAATGAACTTTTTCATACTCTGTTAGATTAATTAGTCTATTTTGGACTTGGAATAGATCTTTTATTCATGCATGATTTTATAGCATCATGTACTGGTCATTTGGAGAATATTAGTTCACTGAGTTATATGGACCTTCCAAATGTTGACACATTTCTATAAGATATATTAAAAAACCACTGTTTCTGTCAATGTTGAGTATGTAGAGGACAATAATTCTATCCATTTGAATTGCTCTTTAGGTTTAGCACAGACTCTGATGATGGCACTGTAGAATCAAGACAGTGATTATGTTGATTTTATGCACACACATTTGCATATGAGTTCATTTGAATCAGAGAAACTTTAATGTTGCTTCTCCCTCACACCCACTTGCAATCAATCACACCTATAGAAGCAACCAAGCAAACTGAAAGTCCCAGACTTGTCATATAAGTAAGCCATTAAAAAAAAAATGTTCCAATGAAACTAAGCCATGGAGTACAGCTTCCATGTCGGTCACCTCTGTTCTAATTATCACTAAAGCATGACTTAGCTAGATGAACCATTGCTCTAGAGGGAGCCTTAGAGCCTGAACCATTAAGTCTAGTGTCTTCATAAGGCTCCAAAGAGTACTGAAGAGTATCTACAAAATTAAGTAATCACTAAAAACTAGGTAAAGTTTTCTTTAACAATTGAGGTTGGGGGATGGCTGAGTGGCACGTGGGAGTGTGTGTGTGTGTGTGGGTATGGGTGTGTGTACAAAAGAAGCTAAAGTTCTGCCAATGGGTAAATGAAATGGGTCCATGTAAGCTTTATTTAAAAACAAAACAAAACAGGAGACCCAATTTCAAGCAGGGGCTGGTGCCAGAAGCCATCTAATCTCAGAAATAGCAAATGGCTCTACCAAGAATTAACTAGCAGGAGGCAGAGCCAAGATGTCAGAGTAGAGAAAGCAGCTAAGCTTTCCCAATATTCCCCTGCAAACAACTTTAAAACAATGCCTCAAATTGAATTCTGGAGTGGCAGATTCAACAAAAGCTCAGAGTAGGACATTTTTCCAGCCCAATACAACTTAGGAGGTTAGAAAGAGAAGTCTATGGGTATGGGGGCTGGCCTGGAGCACATGTGTCAGCAACATCAGCTGTGGGCCTTGGAGGTAGTAACAGCAGCAGACCAGCAGCTTCAGGAGCTCTTAAGCCAGAGACTGTAAGGGAACCTAGCACTGGTCACAAAGTGATTACAGGGGGCCCTTGTGCAGGGGACATAGGACAAGGCACTGTTTGGCAGCTCCATTGCCTGGGTCAGAGTTGAAGGACACAGAGGAGCACTTGCAGTCACAAGGGAACAGGGGCCCTAAGGAGCAGTTACACTAGGAGCTGAAAGGAATCTGGGGCTCTCCTAGGTAAGGCCCAGAGAGCAGAACAGGAGAGCAGTGACCACACCTCACCCACAATCATACCATCTTGGAAAAACAAAAAAAGTTCCAAATCCCTAGAAATGGCTCAGAAAGCAGCAGTGTAAAAAAAGCCTGAAACTTGGGACAGTTCCTCCCACCACAACCCAATCCCCACACCCATTCCTATTAAAAAAAAAAATACTAGAGAGCACAGTGGAGCCTTTCTCAAAATGGTAAGTAGCATCTATCTAAAACTAAGAGCAATCGTTATCTGTTACAGGGAGACATTTTCCCAATAAGCTCAGTGGTGAGGCAAGGATGTCCAATATCATCGTTATTATTTAACTATTTAATAAGAAAAGCTAGCTATAGAGATAAAACAAGACAAAGAAATCAAAAGAATTAAAACAGAAAATGAGAAAACAAAACCATTGCTCTTTGGAGATGATATGATAGTATACTTAGAGCAGTACTCCTTAAACTGTGGGCTGGGGTTGCAAAAAATTTGACAACGTTAAAAGGTTTCTGAAAGTACGACCAAAAATTAGTTAAAAATCAAACACATAACGAATCCAAGGTGTTTCTGGAAGTGTCGCATCATGCAACTTCATTGCATCCTTAGTTCGGAACACAAAGTACGTGTACTTTGCACTATTCGTGCCCTTAGGTCAGGCAGTGCCAAAGAATGCTGCTAAAACAAGAGGTCATGAGTAGAAAAAGTTTAAGAAGCCCTGAATTAGAGAATCCTAGAGAATCAACTAAAAACCTACTTGAAACAATGAACAATTTTAGCAAAGTTGCAGGATATAAAATAAACCCACATAAATCATCAGCATTTTTATATATTACCAACAAAGTGCTGAAGCAAGATATAGAAAGAGAAATTCCATTTAAAATAACTGCAGGCATTACAAAATACTTGGGACCCTACCTGACAAGACAAACTCAGGGACTATATGAACACCATTACAAAACACGTTTCACACAAATAAAGACAGATCAAAACAGCTAGAAAAATATTAATAGCTCATGGGTAGGTCAAGCCAATATGAAACAATGATGATTTTACCTAAATTAATTTACTTATTCATTGTCATATTAAACTGTCAAAGAGTTATTTTTTCAAACTAGAAAAAATAATTCATTTGTATGAATAAAAGGTCAAGAATATCAAGAAAATCAGGGGTGGCTAAGTGGCACAGTGAACAGAGCACCAGCCCTGGGGTCAGGAGGACCTGAGTTCAAATCCAGCCTCAAACACTTAACACTTACTTAGCCATGTGACCCTGGGCAAGTCACTTAATCCCAATTGCCTTGCCTTCCCCCCTTGTAGCGCCAATATAATATTTATAGCGCCCATGATCACGATAAAGACTGTGACTATAAGTATCACGTGGCGTTTGATTGCAAAATATACCAAACTCTCCAATAGAGGATAGAACTGAAGCATTTATTTTGACACCAGAAAATCAAATCCCAAAACCAGTAAGCCTATTCCTCATAGTACCAAAGATATTCAGGAGCCATAATAACACTGAGAGCCACACCATCCTCCAGCCACAAACCAATACAAGATCAATATCTACTCACAAGCCTATCTGACTCCTTGATTGAGGTCCTTCTCTCTCCCCACCATCTGGCTAGCTCTGACTACAAGCTTCCTGTGGGCTGTGCTTTCCTTCAGCAAAACTCCTTCCACCACAGATTCCATGTGATTACATTCAGCCTATTGGGGGCAGTTTATCTTCACAGCAGGGAAGCTTCCTGTGGGCTCTGTTGCACCCTTCAGCAAATTCCCTCCATCACAGGTTCCATGTGATTACATTCAGCCTATTAGGGGGGCAGAGTTTACTTTCAAAGCAGAGGAGGTCTTCAAACTCCCCCCTAGTCTATTAAGGGGCAGGGAAGATCTTCAAATTCCCATTACCATTACACCCCTTCAAAAAGCAAATATATATATAAAGAAAATCAATGAAAAAAAAATATGAAGGAAGGGAGACAAAGCAGGAATTATCAAAACCACTCGGTACAGACTAAGAAATAGAATGGTAGATCAGTGGAATATATTAGACATGTAATACACAGAAGTAAATGACCATAGTAGTGTAGTCTTTAATAAACCCAAAGATATAAGCTTTTGGTGGCAAAAACTCAACATTTGACAAAAATTGCTGAGAAAATCAGAAAGCTGATTGGCAAAAACTACACATAAACCAACATCTTGCACTGTATATCAAAATAAGGTCAAAATGGGCAAATAGTTTAGCCAAAAAATGGTGATATAAGTAAAATAGGGGAGTATGGAAAATTTTTCTGGTTAGTTCTATGGAAAACATAAGAGTTTATGACCAAACAAAAGATAGCTAGGAATATGGGAAGTAATAGAAAATTTTTATTACAAGAATTAAAAAGTTTTTACACAAACAAAACTAATGCAGCCAAAATTAGAAGGAAAGCAGGAAACTAGGGGGGAATATTACAGCAAGTTTCTATGATAAAGGCCTCATTTTTCAAATATATAGAGAGCTGATTCAAATTTATAAAAATAAGAGCCATTCCCCAATTTATAAATAATTAAAGAATATAAACAAGCAGTTTTTAGAAGAAGAAATCAAAGCTATCAATAGTCACCTGAAAAAAACACTCTAAATCACCATTGATTAGGGAAATGCAGATTAAAACAGCTCTGAGGTACCACCTCACACCTGTCAGATTGGGTAATGTATCAGAAAAGGAAAAAGATAAATGTGGAAAAAGAGGGACATTAATGCATTGTTGATGGAGTTGTGTGCTGATTCAACCATTCTGGACAGCAATTTGTAATGATGTCCAAAGGGCTGTAAAACTGTGCATAGCCTTTGATCCAGCAATACCACTACTATGTCTTTACCCCAAGAAGATGAAAGAGAGAGCAAAAAGACCTACGTGTACAAAAATATTTATAGCAGTTCTTTTTATGGTGGCAAAGAATTGGAAATCAAGAGAGTATCCATCAATTGGGGAATGGCTGAAGAAGTTGTGCTATATGATTATGATGGAATACTACTACTCTGCTATAAGAAATGATGAGGGTGAAGATTTCAGAAAAACCTGGGAAGGCTTATATGGACTGATACAAAGTGAAATGAGTAGAATCAGAACATTGTACACAGTAACAGCAATATTGTAATAATGATCAACTATGATAGACTTAGGAACTCTGATGAATACAATGATCCAAGGCAATTCCGAAGGACCCATGGTGAAAAATGCTATCTACCTCAAGAGAGAGAACTGATGAACTATGAGGCCAGACTGAAGCATACTTTTTTCACCTTTTTTATGTTTCTTGCTTTTGTGTGTGTGTGTCTGTATGCAATATGGCTAATATGGAAATATGTTTTGCATGACCTCACTTATATAATTTATATCCTATTGCCTGCTTTTTCAATGGGTTGGGGAGGGGTGGGAGGAAGGAACAGAAATTGGAACTCAAATTATTTTAAATGAATGTTAAAAATTAATTAATTTTTTGAAAATGAACTAGCAACTACTTCTTGAGACTGATAGTTTATGATGAGGCTGTGGTGCTATGGAACCGTGGGTCCACTGCCTTCTACTCTTTTCTTGACCAGCTAGCCCCAGAACGCAATTCAGGGACAGATCCTACTAGTTCTTAGCTGCCACCAACTCTCCTTTTCCAACTCCAATTTGGCCTATGAGAGAGGACACAGGCTTTCTTCTTCTCCTGCTGATGGAATCAGTCTTCCTTTTAAATATTGCTTTTTAAAGCTTTCAATACTAAAAATTTTAAGGAAACAGCAGGGTTGGGAGGAATTAAAAGAATCAGGAATTTCAATATTCAATGGATTCATGCTCTTATCTGTGTAGATTTTCCCTCCAAATGTATGTGTATATAAACACATAAAATGTATATGCATGTATATTCACACATGTCTGCATGTACATGTGTGTATACATACATGTGTGTGTACACAGTCACACACAATATGAATTCCCCGGAGTGGTCACATTTATTTGAAGTTATGATTAAGCAATATGGTCTTTGTTTCTAGCCCGATGGAAATATGCAGTATACATTTGAATAATGTGACCACTTAAGCAGGATTCATTATTCACATCATGATCTAGCTGTACAGATGCACATGTCTGTGTGTGCGTCCATGGGTGCACATGTAGCTAGGTCCTGCAAATAATGAATATCCCTATTGTGGTCACATCATATTCATACATATACATTGTTCAGTCGTTTAAGTCATGTCTGACTCTTTGTGACCTCATTTAAAGTTTTCTTGGTCAAGATACTAGACTGGTTTGTTGTTTCCTTCTCCAGCTCATTTTACAGATGAAGAAACTGAGGCAAATAGGGTTAAATGACTTTTCTAGGATCACACAGCTAGTAAATGCTGAAGGCCAGACCTGAACTCAGGTCTTTCAGACTCCAGACCTAGTCTCTATCCACTGTACAGCCTAGCTGTCCCTATGCACATACATACATACATGCAGATGCACACACACACACACACACACACACACCCTTATGTGATTATAAATGTGACCAACCCATTGAAGCTTTTTCATCCCATGTAATTCTTCACCCTATCCTTCCAGGAATCCTTCCTGGAGGTTTTACTCAATGTAGTAGAGGTTTTTCTCTTTGTAGCTTAGCATTTTTGTAATTAAGAGTGAGCTCTCAGGGTATTTCACTATATAGACTTAACCATCTCCCTTTCTTCTTACTTACAACACCTTCTACTCCACTTATTTCACATGGACCATCAGTAGTAATATGGTGCAGTTTTCTTAGACCTATCAAAACCTCTCCATTGCCCTTTGAGTTTCCCATTCTTTTATTTCAGTCAAATGTTGTAGGGTTCTGTGATTCAGAATCACATCACACTGGTACTAAAAACATAGAGCTTTGTGTCAGGGAACAACTTCAAATCATTGGATTTTTTTCCCCCTGCAGGGCAATCCAGTCCATTCTATTCTTCTTCTCTGATTATGGGCCCAGATAACTCTCTATCTGCAATGCCTGTCTGAGATCTATACACTGATAGATTAACTCAATGGACCACTGTATCCAACTGCATGTCAGAATCTTGGCTATAGGCATTCTTCATTTACATGGTTTTTCTATGGGAATTATTATTCAGTGGTCATGGATCTTATTGAGGGGGCCCTATAGTATATTAAATTTGATGCAGTCAGCACAGTGTCTTCTACAAACAGGGACACCAATCAATCAAACAATTAATAAGTCTTTATGAAGCACCTACTATGTTCCAAAACACTGTGCAAGGAAATGAGGAGAAAAAAAAGAAACTGTCCCTGTTCTTCAGACGTTTCTACCATATAGGAGAAGACAGCATATACACATATGAATATATGCAAAATAAATTAATAAATTCAGCATAATTTGGAGAAGGGTGAAGGCATTAACAACTGGGGAGATAAGGAAGGGCTTCATAAATAGTAGGTGAGGTGTGAGCTGGGTTTCCAAAGAAACTAAAGATTTTAAGAGGAAGAAGTGAAGAAAGAATGTATTTCTGGAATAGGTACAGCCAGTGCAAAGATGTAAATATGGAACATAGAGTTCGTATGTGAGGAATAACAAGAAGCCCAGTTTGGCTGGATCACAAGATGTGTGAAGGGAAATGATGTATAATAAGGCTGGGGAGGTAAATTGGAGTCAGATTGTGAAGGCTCTTAAATCTCAAACAAGGGAGTTTGTATTTAACACTAGAGGTAATAGAGAATCACTGCAATACTGCAATTTGTCAAGGAAGGGAGTGACATGGTCCAATCCAGAAGTGGGGAACCTGCAGGCCTGAGGCCTGTGGCCCTCAAGGTCCTCACTTGCAGCCTTTTGACTGAATTAAAACTTTACAGAACAAATCCCCATAATAAAAGTAAAAAATAAAATAAAATAAATAAATAAAGTTAAAAGATCCCCTTTTATTAAGGGAATTTGTTCTGTGATGTTTGGACTCAGTCAAAGGGCCATACTTGAGGACCTAGAGGGCCACAGGTAGCCTTGAGATCACAGGTTCCCCACCCCTGGTTCAACCTATGCTTAGGAAAATCACTTTGGCAATGGTGTGAAGGATATACTAGAGAGGGACTTGGGCCAGGGAGACCATTTAAGGTCCAGGCAAGAGATGATGAGGTCCTAACCTTATGTGGTAGCCGTGTGAACAGAGAGAAACAGATAAGAGATATGTTGGGGCAGATAGGTGGTGCAGTGAATGGAGCACCCGCCCTGGAGTCAGGAGGACCTGAGTTCAGATCTGGCCTCAGATGCTTGACACTTATTAGCTGTGTGACCTTGGGCAAGTCATTTAACCCCAATTGCCCTACCTTCCCCTCTCCAAAAAGCAAAAAAAAGGAAAAATAAATGATAAAATGTGGTAACAAATTAGATATGTGCCTAAGGGTAAAGGATAACTCTGAAGTTGTACATTTGAAGGACTGGAAAGATGATGGTACTCTCAACAGAAATACAGTAGTTTGAGGAGGGTAGGTTTGGGGAGAAAGTTGCATTTTGATATCATTTTTGTCAATCTGATGGATATAATGTAGAACCACACAGTTCTTCCAATTTGCATTTCCTTTATTATTAATAATTTGGAGTCTTTTTCACATGGCTGTTAATGGCTTACATTTCTTCATTGGAAAATTGCCTATCTATATCCTTTGAACTATATCTATTAGAGAATAATTTTTATTTTTATAATTTTTTAATGTATCTTGGATATTAGTCCTTTGTTTGAGAAACTTGCTGTGAAGAATTTTTTTCCCTAAGTAACCGTTTCTCTTCTAATTTTAACCACACTTTTTGTGCAAAAATGTTACAATTTTATATAATCAAAATTGTCCAATTTGTCTTTTAGGGTCCTTTCTATCCCTTATTTAGGCAAGAACTGTTCCCCTACCCATAGTTAGGATAAGTATTGCCTTCCTCTCCTCTAATTTGTGCTTCATGACTTTTTGTATTTGAGTCATTTATCCACTTAGAATTTATCTTTTCTATCTGGTGTCAGATGCATGTCTAAACCCAATCTCTGCCAGACTGTTTTCCAGTTTTCCCAGAAGTTCTTGTTAAACAATTAGTCCCTGATGTCTTTAGGCTTATCAAACACTATGCTACTATGTTCATTTGCTTCCATGTATTGTGTACCTAATCTATTTCGAGGGCCATCGCCAAAGTTCTGATCTGTATCTTACCACTGGACCCAGATGACTCCAGAGGAAAGAGTGAGACTGGTGACTTTGCACAGCCTTCCCTCACTTAAATCCAATTCAATTGAAAATCATGACATCACCTTCCCTGTGTCATGGTCCTCTTTCAGAACGAAGGACAAACAACCATCAGTAATCTGTGAGTACAGTAGCTGCCCCACTGGGGACCCAACTGGCTAGCTCCAGTTGGGCAATACAGTTCCTTCCTTCTTTCCTTCCTTCCCTCTGTCTGCTTCAGTTATCTCAACTGTAAAATGGTGATCACAACAGCACCTACCTCCCAGGATTGCTGTGAGAATCAAATGAGGTAATATTCATAAAACACCTAGCCTGGCACATAGGAATTATTTAATAAATAATTTTCCCCCTCTTATTCCTATACCAATCAAAATACCAAAGGATTAATTTATAGAGCTTAAAAAATAACAAAATTCATCTGGAAGAACAAAAAGTCAAGAATCTCAAGGGAAATATTGGGTGAGGCGGGGGGAGGAGTGGAAAGGAAGGGAATCTATTAGTACCATATGCCAAACTACAATGCAAAGCAGTGATCATAAAAAAAAGTGGGGTGCTGGTTAAAAAATAGGTCAGTTAGCAAAACAGATTAGGTGCTGTTTGTCCTTTGTTCTCAAAGAGGACTAGAATATCAGGAAGATTATGTCATGACTTGCAAGTGAATTGGACTTAAGTGAGGCAGGATTGTGCAAAGTCTCCAGCCTCACTGTCTCCTCTGGAACCATGTGGGTTCAATGGTAAGACATAGATCAGGATGATTGGAGATGACCCTGATACAGTAGGAGACCTTAGCCTTTTTAAGCTAAGGTCATTCCTGGGTCTCAGTTGGTATAAGGCAATGCCCAGTGAAGCAAAGAATGGTTTCTTTTACCTAGTCAAAAAAAAAAATCAAACTAAACTGGAAGAGGAAAATACTTTAGGGTTTCTGGCCAAAGGAGAAACAATTGCTATTTATGTTGGCTCTGAGCCCAAACAATGACCAAATGAGGCTTGAACTGGGATCTATTGTTGTATCAAGAATCAGAGTGATATGGGTTTAAGGCATGGGCCTTAAGAAGAAAGAGACCCCAAGATATCTTGTGAGGTTTCAGGGATCAAAATTTATATTCCTTTGGGCAGAGCACTCTCAGGTAAGGTTATGATTCCCTATGTGGAAAGAGGGAGAAAAGGAAGGGAGAGAAAGAGAGATTTTCCTAGAGTCACATAACTAGTAAGTGTTTGGGACCACATTTGAATTCAGGTCTTCCTAATTCCAGGCCTGGCAGTCCATATACTGTGCCACCTAGGCTTTGCTTACTGTTGAGCGATTAATATTTCTCTAATTGTTTAAGTCTGACTTTGTTTCTTTAAATAGTATTTTGTAGCTGTGTTCATATAGTAATAAATACTTTTGATGATATTGATATTCATATGGGGAGAGGGTGATCATTTTTGCAAATGTGTTTTACTATTCATTCCCAGGGTTCTAAACCTTTAGAAAAAGTCAGATGAGACCTGTAATGCTTCCTTAAACAGAAATCTGTCAAAACCTTGTGCTTTTTTCCCTTCTCTTCACAGTGACCTATTGATAGATTTTGAAAGAAACTCAGCTCTTTTAGAGCCAAGAAAATGTTTGCTTCCTTTGCAAGAGAAAGCAAATGATATCCTGTCTAATCAGCTTCAAAACAAAAGGAGAAGGACAAACTAGTGACATCTGGACATTGTACTCAAGCTAATTTTAGTAATGAGATAGAACACTGACCTGGAGTTCAGGAAGACCTGAGTTTGAATCCTACTTCAGACTCCTACTAGCTCTAAGTCACTTAACCTGTCAGTCTCAGTTTCCTAATCTGTAAAATAAGGATATATATTTGTATTTCTATTTGTATATAGATATAATATGATACTTGAAAAACTTTAAAGTGCTTGTAATGGTAATGGAAATTTGAAGATCTTCCCTACCCCTTAATAAGCTTAGGGGAAATTGAAGATGTTCCTGATTTGAGGATTTTTCCTGCTCCCTAATAGGCTGGATGTAATCACATGGAGCCTGTGGTGGAATGAGTTTGCTGAAGGGTGGAGCAGAGCCCACAGGAAGCTGGGAATCAGAGCAGTTAGAGCTGGAGGGGGGAGAGGATGCACCCAAGGGAGACAGCTAAGCTTGTGAATGTTGGTTTGTGGGAAGGCTAAAGGATGGCATGACTCTCTGTTGCATTGTCATGTATGTTGCTATAATGGATTTGGTTTCCTGTTGTTGGGATTTGATTTTCTGGTGTCGGAATAAATGCTTTGCTTCTGTCTTCTGTTTGGAGAGTCTTTTATATTTTGTGACTGAGAACTATGCTGATAAATTTATAGTCACAGTTGGTGCTGTGAATTTTGCATTGGTGCTACAGTGCTATCTAAAAGTTAGCTATTATTAGCTAGCTACTTATAGTAAGAATTCTAACGTGATTGTCAGATTCTGAGATGAGGTTAAGTTCCATGAAAAACATTCCTATTTTTGAAAAAAGTGGTAGAAGTGGGTGAGATACAATTAGATAAGAGCCTTCATAATTGAGCAAACTTGGAAGTTATGTAATACCCTTTTGAAGGTCCCTCTCATTGAAGGACTTGACTTCAAGAAAAAGCTGATGACCACTTTTGGGGTACATTGTAGAGAAGAAGCTATTCAGGATGGCCTAGGTGGCAATTAGAATCCCTTTGAACTCTGAGGTCCTGTGAGTTTGAGTTGTGAGAATGAATGGGACTACTTAGGAAAAACTCTGAACTATACAAATTTCAGATGGTGTTATTTTATCCAATATCTCTTATAGACTGCCAACCTTTTCCTCGTCCATTTATCCTGATCTTACTGAAAACACACTACCCAGTGCTAGACTTAGGTGATAAAGAAGGTGACCCTTACCTTATTTTATTTAGTTGCTTAAGCGTTACAGTAGCATGAGAAATAAAGATATCCTGGGACCATTTTGGTTGGGGTTCTCTTCTTGGTTCAGGGAAAATTTTGCTTGTTACTGCAACTCTAAAATCAATTCACCCTGGGTCCTCAAAAGTGTGGAACAGAGCAAGGAACATAAGTTGGCACCATTCAAGGTGGACCCACCAAGAGGATAACGATTGGGCAAATCCAAGACAGACTCTCAATTAGCTGCCGGTTCCTACACTGCATATTCACAATGTGCAAAAGAAGATGGGCGCTAAAAGACTCAGTCCTAACCTGCACATAATGATCAGCAGTGTTTTGGATGCATTGATTTTGCTCCCACTTTTCTCTTGGACTCATGCTACTGAAAATGGAACCTCTCTTAAATCTGGCAAAAATTAATGAGATTAACAGGTAAAAAAAATTGACTTTTTGTTCTTCCAGATGAATTTTGTTATTTTCCTCAAGATTAACAGGGAAAAGAATAACCAATAATTTTACATTTTTTTGGAGGGGGGGGAAGACAGGGCAATTGCGGTTAAGTGACTTGCCCAAGGTCACACAGCTAGTAAGTGTTAAGTATCTGAGGCCAAATTTGAACCCAGGTCCTCCTGACTCCAGGGCTCTATTCACTGTGTCACCTAGCTGCCCATATTACCAACAGGGTTGTGCAAGAGAAGGGACCTAAAAATGGTATCAAATGTGTTTGTCTAGCATCCTTGTGATGTCAGAGATTCAGAAGAAAGCCTCTAGCATGGTCAGGTGAAGGATTCAAGTGGGGGTAGGATGGGAGGGACAAGATTCACACAGGATGAAAAGATGCAAATGGATTGTAATCTGAGCCTTTGGAGAAAATATTTACCCATAAGGATAAATTCACAGATTCATTAAATTAACAAAATAAATGACTAAATTTAAAGACAGAATCTTTTCACTGTGGCTTTTGAATTTTAAAAATAATTTTGATTGATAAATTTTGTTTTTGTGGTTGTTCAGTCATTTCAATAGTGTCCAATTCTTTGTGACCCCATTTAGGGTTTTCTTAGCAATGATACTAGAGTGATTTACCATTCCTTTCTCCAGCTTATTTTACAGATGAGAAAATTGAGGCAAACAGGACCAAGTGACTTGTCCAGGGTCACACAACTAATAAATGTCTGAGGTAAGATTTGAACTCATGAAGAGGAATCTTCCTGACTCTAGGCCCACTCATCCATTGTGCCATCTAGCTGCCCTATTTTGTTTTTTACATCACCTAAATTTCCCCAATGTATGCTTTCCCCAGCCAACCCTTCTAAGAAATAATTTTTAAAAAGAGGATAAACAGTTCAACAAAACTAAGCAACACATCAAAAATTCTGACATTAGAGGTAGTGACCCATTCTTGTTGTCTCCCACCTCTGAAAAGATGTGGAGAAAGGTGCCTTCTCAAATTTCATCTTTGGAGCCAAAGAAGAGGCACTATAGTCCATGTCATAATTTTGCAACATTCACTTTTTATTGTTTTCTAGTTGCTCTTTTAATTTTTATTGTTGTAACCACTATGTTGATTTCCTGGTTCTAGAAATTCCAGTTTACATCATTTCACATAAGTCTTCCCATTACTTGACTGAAACTACTTTCTCTAAAGCAACCTTTTCATTGAAAAAGATTTCAAATCTTTTCATTGACAGATTTGATGGTCGTTTTAATTGAAAAAAACTGATGGTCTTAATCTACCATCAGCCACTTTCTCTTCCTGGGCAGTCTTTCTTCTCTGAGCTTTTGTGACACTATTCTCACCTGATTTTTTTTTACCTGTCTAATCACTTCTTTTCCATCTTCTTTGCTAGTTTATCATTCTGACCATGTTCCCCTCACTGTAGATGCTTCTCAAGGATCTGAACCAGATCCTCATTCTTCTTTGATCACCTCATAAGGTTCTATAGATTTAATTTTCATCTCAATGCCAAGGATTCTCTGACCTAATTAACCAGCCCCAATCTCTCTGGTGAGCTTCAATCATGGATCATTAAGTGCCTGCTGGCATTTCAAACTAGATGTCCCAGAGAAATCTTAAGCTCATCATATCCAAAACAAGACTCAAAATCTTTCCCCAAAACCCTTCCCTCTTCTATATTTTCCTATTTCTGTCAAAGAGACCACTGTTTTATTCCAATCTCCTTTGTTCTGTAACTTTAGCATTCATTTTACTCAACTCCTCCCTCTTCCTCTCCCCACAAGTTGTTCAATTTTGCTATTTCTAACTCCACAACATCTCTTACATTTGACCCCTTCTCTTTGATCACACAGCTCTACCTCAGCTCAGACCTCATTACTTCTCACCTAGATTATTACAATGGCTTCCAAAATTATTTTCCTACCTCATCTCTCACCATTCCAGTCCATCCCACACACTACTGTCAAGTAATTTTCTTTACATGCAGATCTGACCTTGTAATTCCTTTACTCAATAAACTCTAGTGGTTTTTTATTGTTTTTTAAAAAAATTTCATTAAATATCTCTTTATTAAAATTAATTCAAGTACTTGGTTCATATAGATCTGGCTTCTAATAACTTATGGTTTGTAAGAGGATGAACTAAGCAGAATGCTTCCAGTCTCTTGGGGATACCCCTAGAATCCTAAGGAATGGGGAGTCTAACTTGGGAAGCCAAGACTCATCTGTGAAAGTGGAAGTTGGAATCAAAATAATCAGATTCTAAGTGGCCTATGTGAAGGGACTTGTCCTGGTTCAGAGTGACCAGACTGAATTCACAGTCCACCAGCCCCTCCTCATCTCTGGCAAGCATTATTGCACTTGGCAGGGTCACAACATAAATCAGTCAAAACTTGCAACTTGACTACATACATATAGCTTTTGAATTTCTCTGTGGCAGCCCAACCCAAATCTAGAAACTCCCGCTTATCAATGAGGCAATGGGGTCTCACTGTTGCTCAAGTTTCTGTAGGCCAATGCAATTGGTAACGTTTCCATCCCTCTCTTGGTACAAGACTGCCCCCCACACCCCACCCCTTCAAGCTGGCATTTGTTTATGAGACAAAAGCTGAGCTTCACTCAGGAGAGGACTACCATGATATATATGTGAGGAAACTGATCAAGTCCTTGGAAGCTTGTTTTTCTCTTACTCTCCAACAGTCACCTAAGGACTTGCTTGGTTTTCAGACAACTGTGTGTTTCTCATATCCTTCTACTTTGTTCCCCTTAAATCATATGCTCAAGTGAGGAGATCCAGTGGTTTGGAAATGGCACCATAATTCTTAAGAATGGTGACCATTAAATACCACCATTTGGTAACCACCAAATTGGAGAAATAGCCTTAGATCTCAAAGAATCTTTGGATGTAGCCAAGTCAGAGGGTACTTCTATCTACTCTGGATCATAGTTTGAGCCTCACTATGATGATGTGTGATCCACAAAACAGAAACAGTTTTTGCACACCTCTGAGACTTAACCATTGGAAGTCTCAGGCCATTTACTAGAATGATACAATGCTTTTATCAGCATTTCCTCATGTTTCTCTAGAGTTTTCCCAAAGATTATGATCAGTAAGCTAATTGGTGTAGTGGATAGAATGTGGGGCATGGAGTCAGGAAGACTCATCTTCCTGAGTCCAAATCTGTCACCAACTTACACCCCCTCTAAATGGAATCTAGCACAGTGGCCTTGCCAGATGGCTAGGTGGGCTTGGAACCAGGAAATTTCATCTTCCTGAGTTCAAATCTGGCCTCACACACTTCCTAGCTATGTGACCCTCAGTTCCTCATCTGTAAAATGAGTTGGAGTAAAAAATGCCAACCACTCCAGTATCTTTGACAAGAAAACCCCAAATGGGGTCATGAACAGGCAGACACAACTGAAATGAGTGACCAACAACATGATATCAGTAACATAGACAAACTCTTGCCTTGAGTTCATGTTTCCAACTAATTGCTACATCAGGTTTGGAAAGGTGACAGGTACCTCCCAGATAACTTGGGGTACATGTGCAAGCTAAAAAAATCTAGATGGACACTTGAAAGCAGCCTTGGCTTTATCCTCCTCTGTCATAAGAATCTAGTAATACCATCACGTAAATGAATAAATAAATGAAAAAAAAAACCTTATGAGTGCTTACTATGTACAAAATGCTGTAGCACAGACTGAAGATGCAAATAGAGGGCTGTCTTCCTTCTCAAGGAGCTCCCACTGTCATGGGGAATACCCTTCATATAGGAGGTCTGGTCCTGTCTCTACTCCAGGGTGCCTTCAGCTAGGTTGGCTTGCCTCCCACAGGGTAGGCAAGCCAACCTAGTTAGTGAAGGTGTATAGTCTTGTCTCCACAAGAATTATTTTCCTGGATGATGACTGTGATGAATGAGCTGGAAACAGGACCTGTGATGTAGGGGGGTACTTTTACTCCTAGGATTTTTGTGCTTATCTACCTTTTGGGTATGGTTGATCAGAAGTTGGTGGTGGTGAAGTTGAAGAAAGTAGACCTCTTCTCCAGAACAATTTCTCTCTTAAATGATAGCTGGGGAAGCTGAACTGAATTTGTGGTAGAAGGGCACTGCTATTCCTAAGATCTTTGGTTCGAGTCCTGGGCTGTCTCCACATAGTCCAAGGGGAAGTTCTCCAAGGTCTCTTGTGTAGCAAGCTGGGAATAGGAACATAATGGAGATTGCCTGCTCTTCTCATGCCTTTCCAGCTTCTAGCAACCTGAAGTGGGGTTGGCTTTGTCCAGGTTCTCTTTGGAAACCAGAAGCCAGAAGCACCCCTTCCTGTTGTTTTTAGGATAAATTACAAATTTCTCCATTTAGCTTTTCACCTTCACTACTTGGCTTCAAGCTATCTTTCCAGTCTTACTGAAAACTGCATCCTCTCCTGCACTCTGCAAACCAGTCAGAATGGCCTACCCTCTGTTCTTTTGCGCACAATACTCCATCTCCATGTCTTTGGAATGACTGTCCCCCATGACTAAAATGAACTCCTTTCTTCCTCACCAGAGACATTATCTTTCTTTAAAATGAAGCTTAGGCATCATCTTCTACACAAAGAGTTTCTTGATCTCCCCAAATTTTAGTGTCCTCCCTCCCAAACAACCTTTTTATTATTCTTTATATATATATATATTAGTATGTATTTTCTTTATATTTATTTTATTCATATAAATATATTTCTTTATTGCCCCTGGGTTAGAATGTAAGTTGAACCTCTGCTTTAAGGAAAGTTCTCAGATCAGACAAATCTTCATTCTTCTCTAGATTCTACTCTTGACTCTCTGGACTTTCTCTACCAAGCCATAGAAGCCTCCTCACCCTGGGAGTTTACTCTACCACTGGAATATATTCTGCTCCTCTAGTCCGTTCCTCTGAGTGACTTGTTCTTCCAGAAAACTTCCATTTTAAGGAAAACTCTTTAAGGAAATACAGGCATTCCTCCAACCTCTTGGGGGTCATACTCTGCTCTGTACATGCCACCTCAATCTCTAGGAAAAATGGGCTCAGACTCAACACAGTTTCTACATAGCTTTGGTTCTACAAATTTCCCTTCTAAATGTAGGATTATCTTCTGGAAGATTCCTTGTCTCAGGTACTACCAGGCTAGGGCCTGAATGTTGCATCTAGGGCTTCGCTGCAGAACTCAGTGTGGACTCAGTAACTAATCACCCAGACCTCTGGACCTTGAGGCCTCATTTTTCTGACCTTGCAAGACTCACAAGGTCGTAGCCTCCAACTTCTTCCACCCACAACAAAAGAACAAAGAGGCAAATTGCTAAAGCCTATATCCATAGGAGTACTTGTTAGTCTTGAATGGGAGAGAGTCCAAGGCCACTCCCCTTACAGTATTGTCTCTCAATGGATTTCATCTAGCATGAAGAAATTAGTCAAAGGGAAGATTTAAAACTGAGAAAGAGACCAAAGCTAACTAAAGTCTTTTGAATGCTTGAAGTTTTGAATCTGTAACTGGAGTCAGGCTACAGAATAGGCTCCTATTCAACATGCAATTAGTAGATTAGAAACAGTAATAAAGTGCCTATAATGTAATGGGGGAAAGTTCTTTGGCTCTGGAGACAGGTAACTGGATTAAAATCCCGCCTGTGGCACTTACTACCTTAGTCTGTCTGTTGACTAGCATTTGTTAATAAGCACTATATGCTAGGCACTGTGCTAAGTGCTAGGGTTACAAAGAAAGGCAAAAAAATAGTCCCTGCCCTCAGGGAGCTAACAATCTAAGGGGGGAAACTGCAACAAACTATGTGCAAACAGCAAACAGACAGGATAGATTTGGATTGGTCTTAAGGTTAAAGAAGATTAGGAAAGGCTTTTTTTTGGAGAAGGTAAGACTTTAGCTGAGACTTGAGGCAAGACATGGAAGTTAGGAGGTACAGATGAGAAAGAAAAGTATTACAAGCATGAAGGGCAGAGTAAAAATGGTTGGAATTGGGAGATGGAGCATGGTATAGGAAGAATAGCAAAGAGACTAGTGTCACTGACAGAGTGTCACAGAATAAGGAATAGGAAGCAGGGCATAAGAAGATAGGAAAGGGAGGAAGGGGCCGAGTTGTGAGGGGCTTTGAAAGCCAAATGGAGGATTTTATGTTTGATCCTGGGATTAATAGGAAACCACTGGAGTTTATTCAGTGGAGGGTGTGTGTGTGTGTGTGTGTGTGTGTGTGTGTGTGTGTGTGTGTGTGTGTGTGTGTGTATGTGTGTGTGTGATGATCCAACCTACATTTTAGGAAGATCAATTTTACAGCTGAATGGTGGATGAACTGGAGTTGAGAGATACTAGAAAGAAGGGGATCAACCAGTAGGATATTGCAGTAGTTTCCGGGGTGAGGTGATAAGGGGCTGCACCAAGTAGAAGTGTCAGAGGACAGACAAAGGCTTATACAAAAGATGTCACAAAGGTGGAAAGGACAGGAATTGGCAGCTTTGTGACTTTGGGTAAGTCACATAACTTCCACGGGCCTCAATAAAGTGAGAGGGCTGGATTAAAATGGTCCCTGAAGTCTCTTCTACCTCTAGATGTGCTTCTATGACTGATACCAAGACGTCATTGTTTTCTTCTACATAGTTGCTTATTTTTACATTTGTTTTCCTTCTACTCTTGGTAGAGGCAATTCCCACACCAAGAATTCCTGGTGCTGATGAAATTAGAGGTCTTTTGCATATTGTACATGGTCAGCCAGCTTTCAAAAACAGTCTACCAATCTGCCATCCAATCAAATGATAAAACAGTATGAACAAAGAAGTGCAGGGTCTGGAGCTTTACTGGGACACATAGAGACATTGATCCTAGTCTTGAGGCTGGCCATGGAACAAAGTGAAACACAATGGCCCAAAAAAGATCAAAGCTGTGATTCTGTTCCCACTGGCTACCAGGGCACACTCATATAGAAACACATTTTCTAGGAATTCTAGCGCAATTTGTAACTATTGAATTGGCTCTGTTTGCTTTAGTTAGCTAAAAATCTCCTCTTGGGGAAATTTCACAGTCCCAGCTGCTACTTTCCACACATCTGCCCTGAGCTACATTTAAATGGGTCATGAGCTCCACAGAAGACCAGAAAACCTGACTTTGGTTCTAGTTTTACAGCAAACAACCAGTGCCTCATTGCCTAGCCATGAATGAAATGAGATCATGGGTCCTGGCAGGTTTCTCATGCCTTAAGAAGAGACCTAGAAAAGTCCAACATAGTCTTTCTCAGATTATTTGTGCAAAGAACACTCTGGAGCTTGAAATATATGGACATAACCCATAATTGTTAATCCTAGGAATCAGGGTTTTATGGAGTACCCCCAAAGTAAAGAGAAAAGGAGCAAAATTTTGGAGCAAAATTGAAAAAATTAAGTCATTTTTAAGAATTGAGAGAGCAAGATACAGTGGAAAGAAGGATGGATTTGAATTCAAAAGGATATGGGCTCAAATCCTCTCTCTTCCTCTTACTACCTTTGTTACTTTGAACAAGTTATTTAATTTCTCTGAGCTTCACTGGCCTTATCTGTTAAATAAAGGGATTAAACTGGATTAAAGGTGCCAAAAATGTTCCATGCCAGGCCCCGAGGGCAACCTATAACACTTCTGAATGTGGCCCAAAACAAATTAAAGTACAATTGGGAAATATTTAGCAAAACAAATAAAAACATATAGATAATATTTTACATTTTAAATATTTTGTTTTTAAATAAATAAATTTAAATACATATTTTTAAAATAAAATATTTTAACATTTTAAAATTAAGTCAATATGTGGTCCACAGGGTTCCTGATGTACTGATTAGTGGTCCCTATTGCTTTATGAGTTTGACATCTCTGTCTTACATACTGAACATTAAACATTTTCTCCATCAATTTCTTATTTTGTTGGTGAGTCATTTCAGTCATGTCCAACTCATCATGACCCTATTTGGGGTTTTCTTTACAAAGATACTGGAGTGGTTTGCCATTTCCTTCTCCAGCTCATTTTACAGATGAGGAAACTGAGGCAAACAGGGTTAAGTGACTTGCCTAGGGTCACATAGCTAGTAAATGTCTGAGAAGACTCAGGTCTTCCTGACTTCAGGACTAAGGCTGTATCCACTCATGACCCATTACTTTCTTAAGTCTGGGCGGGGAGGAGGAACCTGTGACCTTGAGGCCACAGGCCCCAGATTCCCCCACCCCTCTAGACAATGAACAAAACAGTAAGTCAAGCCTTGATTGGTAGCCCATTTACTGATTTCTGAGGCATAAATGATCACATTTGAAAACTCAATAATTAGTCAAGCCATCTGCAGTCCATGATTGCCTCCTACTGCTCTTGGCCCTACTGCCCTGCTTCCCCAATGCCTTATCTAGTCTTGTTCACTTGGATTCATCTCGCTACTTCACTTCTCTGAACCAAAACTTGTCTGTCCTATATCTCATCCCTTTCTAGTGGGTTATGACACTGAAAAGGGATCCTGACTCCTCCTAACGCAATTATTTCAACAGAAGATAATTATAATTTATGCTAATGACCATATCTATATACAGTGTGAGAACCAGACATTTGTAGGAAATAAAAGTCATAGCCCCTTCTGACAGCAGAAAACTTTGATAATAGTGTGTTAAAAGGTAAACTCTCAGGCAGCCCCAAACAAAAGATGGGATCTGCTTCCCTGGGTAACAGTTGTGTGAAAGTCAGGACACAACAATCTGAAGAAAGTGACTTGAAATCATGTCATGTGAAGGTTGGTTGACATAAATGAGAACATTCAGCATGGAGAAGAGATGACTTAGGGGTAAGTTTGGGGAGGGATAAAATAATTGTCTTCAAATAGATGATGGGTTATCAAATGGAAAAAGAATTTTTCTTATTTGCTATGGCTCCAGAAAGAAAAGATAAATCAGTATGTAGAAGCTATAGGGAGGTAGATTTTTGCCTCTTAAAACTAGTCTCACAATTTAGACCTGTCTGAACATGGATTAGACTGATTTATAGGGTCACATGAATGTTCAAGCAGGTGTCAGACAGCTCCTTATCAACATGCTTTAGTGGGTGTCTACCCAGTAAACAGGGGGTGAATTGGGTGACCTAAACTCTAGTATCCTGTGAACTATTAAATCAGAGGAAGTGCTCCAGCCTCAAGGAAAGGGAAATGCCATAAAATAATATTAACTTAAGTGCCTCAGGGAAACAGAGAAATGTATGATGGAAGTTGAAGTTCCATAGGCAGAAGCCCTCAGGATCTAATTATTAAAATGAACACTAGGGGGTGGTTAGGTGGGGCCACGAATAGAGCACCAGCCCTGGAGTCAGGAGGACCTGAGTTCAAATCCAACCTCAGACACTTAACACTTACTAGCCATGTGACCTTGGGCAAGTCACTTAACCCCGATTGCCCCTCAAAAAAAAATGAACACTGGGTTCTAGAGGAAGGGTCTGAAGTCAAAGGAAACAGTGAAATGAGTGATGAGAACTAGGGGCTTTTGCTTTTGATTTTGGCAAGAGACAGGAAGAATGCAACTCTAATGGAGAAGAATTCATAAAGCCAAATGATTGGAAAACCCATGTTTTTATTGGGTATTAAGACCATAGTGTTGAGATGGCTAGCCTGAAGAACAAGGCACCTCTACCTCTTCAAAATTCCCTCCTAAGAGATTATTACTGTTTGTCTCTGAAAGACTGATAAAAAATAGTGAAGTACTTCCTTTCTCTCTTCTCCCTCTGCCTTTACTTCTAGCTACAAATAATAGGCATTTTACTATAAAGTTTCTCTGCTCTTTAAATCTGTTTATAACAGCTTTGAAGAAGTCTGTTTCTCCCGATTTAAGTTATGTGTTTGAAAGCTTCTTACCTTTGACATAAAACTGTGATCAGTCATAACTTCTTCATGATACATGTCTGCATATGAACTGTGGAGAGAGGTAGCAGTCGGAAGGAAAAGGATTAGCATGGAAGAAGTCAGTGACTAGATTAGTATACACAGAACTAAATGGGGTCAGAGGTTTAAGTTTCCATCCAAAACATTAGTTTTTTTTCTCCTTAACTGGGGACTCTGAACTGTAATTGTGAAAGATACTTATAAGCTTAATTTTATTAGTATGTTTTATAAGCTCTTGAATAGCAGAGATCAGTGTTTCACGTGAATTAAGACCACTGATGGAGGATAAAAAAAGAATCACTATTAAATCAGATTCAGGTTTAGAATGAGATGAATGGGGAAAACCTAGCTTCTTTAGTGGGTAGAGGTAGAGTATGGGCATAGATCAAGGAAAAATCACCTTCTGGGCCTCTTTAATGGGAGGAGAACTATGTTGCCTGAGAAGAATATGCCCTGCCCACATTCCTACTATGGGAGGAAAACCCTCACACAAAGAAAACTTGCCATACAGAGACACCTGCTGGTTACAATGGGATCATAAGATTTAAATCTGCATTTTAGAGGTCATCTAGTTCAACCCTATTATTTTGCAGATGAAGAAACCAACTCAGAGAGAGGTAAAATGTCTTATCCATTTGAATGAGTTGGGGAGTCTTTTATATGGGGGCTGCCCTGGAAATGTTCTTCCCACCATCTTTCAGATATATAGGACAGAGATCATTGTTTACAAGGGAATGAGATGCCCTGACAGGCTCAATGACTTTCCTGAAGTTCTATGATGGAGGACCCCAAAAGAGAACCCAGGTATCCTGATTCCTAGACTAGCAACTTTTCACCCGGACAACCCAAAGCCATTCTTTTTCCAGGTTATAGATATGAAACAACTCACCATTTAAGTTACAGGGCTGCAGCTTTTTGGGTCAAAGTCTCACTATTGAGAAAGAGGGATCTGATTTCTGAGAATTCACAGTATTTACTTTAGAAACCTAGGATCATTTAATAATGAAACCAGAAACCCTGAAAGGAAGGAAGAAAGGAAAAGGAAGGATATAGTCATCTTGAGTGCATAGTAGGCAAAAAAAGAACTGAATTCGGAGTCAGAGAGAGCTTGGTTTTAAACCCAAACTCTACTGTTGACTACCTGTTGGACCTTGGCAAGTCACTTTCCTTCTTGGTTGTCTTGTTTTCTCATCTGTTGAATGAGGAGGTTGGACTAAATGATTTTTTTCCCTAAATTATCTTTAAAATCCTTTTGTAATACAAGCTGTCCCAAAAGTCTTAGTGCAGTTTTAAGCCTTAATTCCTTAAAACATTTTGTCTTGATTTGACTAAATGGAGAAATTATTGCAACGTTCTAGCATAAGAGATTCATCATGGTATAGTAGAAAGAGCCTAACTAGGTGACTTGACCCCTGTAAATGCTGTCTCTGCAGAGAAGAAACCCAGTTCCTATACCACCAGCCTAGACTGTACACCTGTTCTCCTAGGAGTGAGGAAGTCATATATGAGTCAAGAGTCTTCCTTGATGCTGATAACTGCAAAGGAACTGATTGTGGAATAGTTTTTGAAACAAGCAGTTTTTGTTCTTGAAAGCCCAACTTTCTTTTTTCTTTTTTTTTTTTCAAAAAACTATAAGCAGAGTTCTCAGACTGGAGATGTTCTCTTATAAGTCTTTTTGCAGATTAGGGGCGAGAGGAATTCATTTTTTTTAATGGTCATTAACGCTCAGATACATTGTCACATTGATATTTGACTTTATTTCCATCAGGTCTACTAGCAACTCTGAAATTCTCTGCCTATTTCAAATGGATGACTCTGAAGTAATTTCACTGTCAGACATGCAATATTCCAGTCCCCTACAAATCCAAAATGAATGTTGAGTTCTGGGCCAGGATGTGTAACCTGGTCACATTCTGATTCTGTCTTTTGCAGAAGGAACTGAATGAAGGTACCACCTGGCTAGAATCAGACCAATGGAATTAGAGACCTGCAAAGCTGAAAAGGGCCTTCTCTCTCAGGAATCCTTCCTATAATTAATAGCCCTGACAAATATTCAGTCACTCCTTTGAACATCTCCAATGTATGGGAGCTCACTACTCTATAAAGTAGCTTAGGTCACTTGGACAACTCAACTGTTAACAAGTCCTTCTTTAGAATGAACCAAAATCTGCCTTCCTGCATCTTCTACCACTAAGTGAAAGCTTTAGTTTTTTCCTCTAGACTCAAATCTAAAACTCCCTTCCAGAATGACAAGCTTTCAAATATTTAGAGGCAACAATATTTTTCCTCTGAGCTTTCTCTTCTTTTTTTTTCAACACTTCTAGATTCTTCACTAATTCCTTGAGTAATGTGCTTTCCACATAGTTTAACTATCTTGCTCTCCCTCTTCTGGATGCACTCAGGTCCCTTTCAGTTATTGATACTAAAACAAAGAATCACAGATCAGTTGATAGAAATTAAGGAGAGGCAGAATTTGTCTCAGTATAAAAATTTCCTAGCAATGGGAGAGACAAAGACAGATACAGAGAGATAGAGACAGACAGACAGAGACAAAGAGACAGAGAGAAAGACAGAAAATCAAAGGTGACTCTAACATTCTGTGCCTTGGTATTCAGAAAATGATAACTTTCCAGTTGGTAGTGACTTCATCACCCCAAAAATCACTGTTCATCTACTTTATGTATGTTTTTGTATTTACGTATATATGTATATGTGTTTCTCTCCGGTAGAATGTAATTATCTTGAGGGCAGGGATTATTTTGCTTTTATCCTGTATTACCCCAGCTCTATCCTGGTGTCTCACACATAGGAGACATTTTACAAATGCTTGTGGAATTGAATTGAATCGATGGTAGCTTTAAGGAGGGGATGATTTTGGAGGAATTATGATGAGTTCAGTTTGTGACACTAAGGGTCTGAGATGTTAGTCCAGATATATTGGTGGAGATATCCAAGAAGCAGTAAGAAATTTGGGACTGGAGTAGGGAAAGATGAAGTTAGGAGCTGGAAGTCATCTGTAAAGGCTGCATGTGCCTAAAATATACATGCATTATCTTCCTTTGCTGAAGAAAGTTGCAGAATTACTTCTCCTCCCTACACGCACCCTACGCTCAGGTCTCCAAGTGCAGTGGAAAAAAATATTAGCTTAGAGTCAGAGGACCTGTGTTCAAATCCTGGGTCTCCCATTTATTACTTGAATGGGCCCAGACAAATCACTTGAACTCTTAGGACTTGTTTCCTCATCTGTAAATAAAGGTATTGGATTAGATGACGTCTGAGGTCCCTTCCATTTCTAAATCCATGATCCTGTGATCCTATTCACAAATGGAATGGGTTTATCTTTAAGGTAGCAAGTGGTAAAAGTTATCTGTTAAAGCTTATGAACATGTTGTAGAGGGAATTCATCTGTTGCATAAGGATTTTGATTAAATATTTCCTTTTTTTTTTTTTTTGCTTTTTTGGGAAGGCAATTGGGGTTAAGTGACTTGCCCCAGGTCACATGGCTAATTTTTGTGTTGCGTGTCTGAGGCCGGATTTGAACTCAGGACCTCCTGACTCCAGGGCTGGTGCTCTATTCACTGCACCACCTAGCTGCCCCAGGATTAAATATTTCCTGAGGTCTCTGTGTGATTTCCTATGATTCTGCATATTGCCTAGCTATGGATATTTCCCTCTTTTATTGGAAAATATACCCCTATGTACTGAGGGAGAGGGTTTCCTTGTTACTTACCTAAATAATAGTGTTTAGTGAAATACTTTCTGTTTTGAATTAATGTGTCTTATGGTTTGGACTAATAAAAGGGGAATAATGAACTTTAGTTGAAATAGATGTTGATTCTTGAATCTAGGTGTAGCATCATTGAGTCCTTTCATCATCCAAATGTTTTCAGTTCTGGGTGCCACATTTTAGGAAGGATGTTGATAAGCTAGAAAGTTTCTGGAGAAGAATGACTTAGTTAGTGAAGGGACTCAATCTCATGCTGTAGGAAAATAGGCTGGATGAACTGGAAATGCTTAGCCTAAAGAAGAGAAGATTTGGGGGCAGCTAGGTGGTCCAGTGAATAGAGCACCAGCCCTGGAGGCAGGAGGACCTGAGCTCAAATCTGGCCTCAGACACTTAGCATTTACTAGCCGTGTGACCTTGGGCAAGTCACTTAACCCCAATTGCCCTGCCTTCCCTCCTCCAAAAAGCAAAATTAATTAATTAATTAATTTAAATAAAAAAAAAAAAGAAGAGAACATTTAGGCAGAACATGATAGCTGTCCTGAAGTATTCTCATGGAAGAGGGTTCTGTTGGGTTCTAGAGGGTAGAAACATAAACAATGGGTAGAAGGTACAAAAAGGCAGATTTAGAAAAAAACTCCTTAATAATTAGAACTATCCAGAAGTTTAATGGCTGCCTTAAGAGGTCACGGGCTCTCTCTGGCTGGAGGCTTTCAAGCAAAGGTTCTACAATCACCCTACAGATATGTGGTAGGAAGGGATCCTTTTTTAGGTACAATTGGACTAGGTTGCCTTCGAGGTCACACTGAACTCTAGGACTTTATGAACCTCTAGGACTGTAATCACCCTTCCCTGAATAGTCAACAGTCAATAGACATTTATCAAGCACCTGCTAGATGCCAAGCACTGTGCTAAGCTGCTGGGGATACAAAGAAAGACGAAAGACAGTCCCTGCCCACAAGGAGCTCACAGCCTAATGGGGGAGATAACACGTAAACAGTGATATACAGGATCAGTTGTAGAAAATTGGAAGTCACTAGCATTAAGGGGGATTTGAGAAAAACTTTTTTGTTGGATATGAGATTTTAGCTGGGACTTAAAGGAATCCAGGGAAGCCAGGAGGCAGAATGGAGGAGGCAGAGCATATGGGGAGGGGAAAAGGAGTTTCTTGTGTGAGGCAGAAGACCAATGCCACTATATCACAGTGTATATAGGGGTGGGGATTAGGGGGAGGAAGGTGTATAGAGACTGGAAAGGTTGGGGGAAGAGCAGGTTATGAAAGGCTTTGAATGACAAACAGAAGATTTTATATTTATTCTAGAAGTGATAGGATAGAGGGTGCGGGAGGGGTGGGAGGTGGGGAGGCTGTTGTTCATTCCTGCAGACTTCACTCAGTGCCTGACAGATTGTCAAGTATTTCTTTAGAGGCATTCACACAAAATAATAACCTGATAGAACTAAGAACTGTTTTAATTCATATTTTTGGTTTTTTTTCAGCTATATACTATTGGAATGCAAAGGAAGTTCAAACACTGAATCTACTGCCAATCTAGGATGGAAGGTCTCATTTGAATAGCACAGCAGAAACTACAATTTTTAGCTCATCTTTCTGTGATTAGTTGGGTACAGTTTTCTTTCCTGCAGTTCCATGACCATAACTTGGTTCCCTGAGTACACATTTACCTTTGAAATGGCAATTTTTTTTGTGTAATCCAAACCCTGATTGTCAGTTCAATAATGTATTTGATGGGAATGATTTGATGTGATTACCTTAAAGGCACTGAGGAAATGTATTTCTTTAGATGGGCTTCATTAATAGCATTTGCATGTAAGTCTGGTGGGAATATCTTTTTAACAGGATTTAATCCAGCTGATGACACCATGCCAAATTTCCAGGATGATGGATTTTATAGATAGCTGAAAGGAAGGGGGAATATCTCCAATACTTTGTGAAATATTATCTGTATAATAAATATATGGGCAGCCAGAACTCTAGCAATGCCAGGGGGAAAAAAGCATCAGTGTAGAACATGTTAGAGAGTGTCCTCAGAAAATAATGAGACAAAGAAGCAAAATCTCCAGAGACCTTGGCATGGCATAGCTCAGATAAATTACATTGTGATATAGTGCTAAAATGGATAGGAACTATACACCAGGGCCTGATCTACCTCCTCATTCCCCAGGGGCTCTCCATAACCTTTTCAACAGCTTACATTAACATAGTACTTTCCTAAGAACCATCCTTTGAGGTTGGTAGTAAAAACGTCATCATCTCTTCTTTCAGCTAAAGATATTGATGCTTGGAGAGCTTAAATAAATTGTCCATGAGCACATAGATGGCAGAACCAGGAATGGATCCAACAAGTCCAGTTCTTTTACCATTCTAATATGCTATCTCCCTTGGTCAACTTGGCAATCTAATGATCATTGCCTTCATAGCCTTGTCTAATCTTAGCTTCTGCTACTGCCTAATGTGTGCTTTTCATTCTACAAAACTGTTTCTTTGTCAGTCAGTAAGCATTGATCAAGTTATACTATATATTAATATATGCACATATATGTATATATTATACATAGTACTTTGCAAACCTTAAGTGCTCTATAAATGATAGAAATTATTATCATTTTCCCTTCATTCCTTCTATACCAGTCTCTCTCTTCACCCTCTCAGCAGAGGACCTTGCTTCCTATTTTGCTGAAAAAATTGAAGCCATTCCCCATGAGTTCCCTCTACCACTATACTCTACCATGCAAAACCCATTGGCATTATTGCTTTTTCCTTTACTCCAATTTGATGAGGACTTTCTTACCAGGGACAATTTCTCTTCTTGTAACCTTGGTCCTCTACCATCTACTCTTCTCTGGCAAAATCCCCTGTCTCTAATCTTTGGTCTCTCTCTGTTCTTGATTACTTCCCTGTTGTCTACTAATAGGCCCAAGTCTTCTCCATTCTTAAAACAAAAGAAAAAAAAAAAGAAAAAACCTTAACCCTCATTTGACCTTACCACTCCCTCCAGCTATTATTATTCTATATTTCTCCTCTCTTTTACAGCCAAACATAGAAAAAAACAGTATTCTTTGCTGTCACTTTTCATCTCCCTCCTCAATCCTTTGCAATCTGACTTCTGGTGTCATCACTCAACTGACATTGTTTTCTAAAGTTGCCGATGACCTCTTAATAGCCAATTGCATTGACTTTTTTTGGTGTCCTTCCTCATTCTTCTTGACCTCTTTGCTCCTCCTAAATACTCTTTCCTCCTTTATGGATTTCTGTGGTTCTTCTAACTCGCACTTCTCTTCGTAAATGTTCACTCCTAGGTCTTCTCTGCAGAATCATCATCCATGATTGTCGTCCTAGGCTCTATTGCGCTCCTCTTCTCATCTTTTTCTACTCTTTTCTCTCCCTAAATCATTAAATGATGATTTAATCATCATCTCTATACAGATTGATAAATTGAGCTCCATTCTCTTGAGTTCTATATTCACATTGCCAGTTGCCTATTCAACATTCCAACTGGATGTTCATCAGTTATTTCAAATTCAGGATGCCCAAAACAGAGCTCCTTATCATCCCCCAACCTACCTCTCCTGACAACTTTCCTGTTTCTGTCCTTCCCTCCAGTCACTCAGGTTCATAAATACTCCTCACTCTCTCTCATTTCATTCTCTCTCTCTCTACTCTCTCTCATTTCCAATCAGTTGCCAAATCTTGCTGATACAACCTCTATAACATTCCTTGCATCCATCTCCTTCTTTCCATTTACATGACCACCACCCTAATTCAGGTCCTCATCATTTCTCACATGAAAAATTGAAGCAGTCCTTTAATTGGTCTGTCTATTTTTAGTCTTCCTCCTCTCTAATCCATCACCAATGTGATATTCCTACAGTAAGGCTCTAATAATGTTTTTCACCTCTTTAAGAAGCTCCTATGGCTCCCTATTACCTCATAGAAGTTGATTTGGAGAGAACTTTAGCATCCACTTAGTCTAATGTACAATGAGAGGAAATCCTCTACCTTTGTATCCCAGTGCTTAGCTCCTCTCCAGGCCCTCTATTCCACTTTCGGCAGTTCTAATTGTTTGGAAGTTTTTCCTGACATGGAGCTTAAATTTACTTCTTTACAACTTATATGCATTGTTTCTGCTTTTGCCTTCTGAGGACAAACAGAGTAAGTCTAATCCTGATTTTATATGAGGAGCCTTCAAAAACTAATAAAAAAATAGCATTTATGTAGCCCATGAAGATTTGCAGAACACTTTATAAATGTTATTTCACTTGATACTCACGACAACCTGTGAAGCAGGTGCTATTACTCCCATTTTGCAGGTAGGGACATTGAAGTAGAGAGAGGTTAAACAACTAGCTCAGAGTCCCACAGCTACTAAATATCTGAGGTAAAATTTGAACTCAGGTTTTCCTGACTCTAAACTCTGTGCTCCATGCATTGCACCAACTACCAGAACCTTGGTTTAGAAAGAACAAGATCATCCACTGCATCCTGGGTCATTGACAGTCATCTTGACTTTTGTCTTGCCACTGGACTCACATGACCCTGGAGGAAATAGTGAGGCTGATAACTTTGCATAGCTCTGCCTCACTTAAACTTAATTTATGAGCAAGTCAAGACATCACTCTCCTGATGTTATTGGTCCTCTTCTGAATAAAGGATGAATAGCAACAAACTACTTACCTCTACTTAAAGATAGTTATATGTATATATGTATATGTATGATATATGTGTGTCTGTGTGTATTTATACATGTATATGTATACAGATACATATATATGTATGCTTATCTCCCGAGTCTTTTCTTTTCTAGTTCAAATGCCCCCAGATCCTTCAAATGATCCTCATTTTACAGACTCAGCCTTTCACCATCCTGCTTCCTTTCCTCTGCATGCTCTCCAACTTATTTCTGTTGTTTTTAAACTGAACACAATAATCTTGCTACGACCTGGCTAGGGCAGAGTACGCAGAGACCATCACCTACTTATGGCTGGAAGTTATGCAGTTCGAGATCTCATTAACTTTTTTGGCTGCTACATGACATTGCTGACTCATCCTGAGTTTCCAGTCCATTAAATCCCCCATTTCTTTTTCGGACAAATTGCTGTCTTACCATGCCTTTCCTATTTTATACTTATGAATTTGATTTTTTGAACCCAAGTATAAAACCAAATCTTGCTGAATTTCATTTTATTAGAGTCATTCAAATGATTTCTAAGCTTTTTTGATCACACACCCTAGTAATAAAAAAGTTTTGAGCACATCCATTTTATACATATTTGTTTAGAAATTATAGACATGTACTACTATACTAGAAATAATATATTACATGAATTTTAAAACATACACAAAATAAAGAAATTTAAAAGGAGAATTATGAAATAAATACTAGTTTAAAGTAATTAAAAAAACTATTATGGTTTGAATGGTATGAAAACTTTCTGTTCTTCTTAAACATTACTGTAATATTTATTTTAAACCATTTAAATTTAATGTTATTTATATATTCTTAAGATATTAAAATATTTAGAATTTTAAAATAATATTTAATAAAATCAAAATATTTTTAAATAATATTTTTAGAATATGTTTTTAAATGGCTGCCTTGGTAAGAGATGGGGCTGGATTTTGGGACCAGTATGTGTTGGTAAGGAAAGCGGGACTTGGAGCTTTGGGAGCTATGAATTAAGTTGAGTGGGACTAGAGACCAGATAAGGGGAATATAACAAAAACAGAATAGTATTTGTGGGGACAAAACATATTTAATCCAAGATAGAGATAGCAGCATCAGTGCTCTTTAAGACTATAGGACCTCAACTCTGGCAGTACCTACCATCAGTGGAGTCGGTGCAGCAACAGCACCAGCAGTAACAGTAAGAGCTGAGGTCCTGTTGGTTTCACCAACCTCTTCCCTTCTGCAGAAGGAGCTGACCATGAACTTGGGGATGGTTATAACTAAAACCCTTGCACACGCAGCAACTGCTCAGATGTTATTGAGAAAATCTACCCTCCCCCCCAACCCATGTAAACATAACCTACTGCCCAGATTGCCTCTTTAGTGGGCGCTTCTGGAGAAGAGGGTATTGGAGTTGTATTTGAGACATACTCAGTGATTGGTAATCGTGGTCAAGATGGGATATGAATTATCTTCATATTGTTTAATCCTATAAGATGCATTGGAGAATGGACTATCTCATTCAGTCCATTGGGGTGCATTTTGTGGATGAATTGGGGTGCATACACCTTCATTTTGGAGATCACTGACTTGGTTTATCAAGATCTCTTGGGATCCTGACCTGGTTATTCAGTATGTTAAATATATTTTATAGCTTTATATCATCTGAAAATTTGATGAACATACCATCTAGGCTTTTATCCACATCATTGGAAAATATTTTAAACAGGATGGTGCCAAGTACAAATTCTTGTTAGGTTGACACTGAACTCTGAATCCAAATGTTTAACCAGTTCTAAACCTAACCAACTGCACTATTGTCAAGTTCATGTCTTTTCATCTTCTCTGTAAGAATAGCACAAGATACTTAATCAAACTTGTTATCCTTTTTTTTTTTTTGCTTTTTGGAGGGCAATTGGGGTTAAGTGACTTGCCCAAGGTCACAAAAACTTGTTATCTTATACATTAGGATGTAAACTCCTTCAATATCACTTATAGGTCTGCCCAAAGAGATCATAAAAAAGGGAAAAGGACCTATGTGAAAAAATATTTATAGCAGCCCTTTTTGTGGTGGCAAAATATTGGAAACTGAGTGGATGCCCATCAATTGGGGAATGGCTGAATAAGTTGTTGCATATGAATGTAGTGGAATACTATTGTGTAATAAGAAATAATGAGCAGGCAGGTTTCAGAAAAACCTGGAAAGATTTGTATGAACTGACACAAAGCAAAATGAGCAGAATGTACACAGTATCAGCAACACTGTGTGGTGATCAACTATGAATGACTCAGCTCTTCTCAGCAATGCAATGATCTAAGACAAGTCCAAAGGACCCATGATGGAAAATGTTATCCACATCCAGATAAAGAACTGATGGACTCCGAATACAGATTGAAACAGACTTTTTTCACTTTATTTTTTCTCAGGTTTTTTTTTTTTTTCGTTTTGATCTGTTTCTTCTTTTGCAACTGTGACTAATATGGAAATACGTTTTACATAATTGCACATATATAACCTCTATCAAGTTGCCTACCATTTTAGGAAGAAGGGAGGGGAGAGAAGGAGGGAGAAAAATTTGGAACTCAAAATCTTGCAAAAATGAATCCTAAAAATTGTCTTGACATATAATTGGGAAAAAATAAAAAGCTATTTAAAAAAGAAGGTAAGCTCCTTGAGAGTGGGGACTGTTTCACTTTCACTTTGCATTCTTAGTTCATGCCTAGCATGAGCATCCTCCAAAGTTCTCATTACAAGTATAGTAAACTCCATTTATTCAGTAACAAATGAAGGCAAAACATTCACCACGTGTAACTCAATCATTTAGTAATTTTTCAATTCAATCACAAAGTACTCCACTCTTGGGTAGTACGTTCACAAAGTCTTCTCTCTTCGCAACTAGAGATTAGTTTCCAATCATAAACAAAGTACATTCATTTGGTCAGTCACAAAGTACAAAGGTGAAAAGTTCTCCACCCCTGGATCACAACTTAATTACAATATCATCAGTTACCACCAAGGACCCTCTCAAGGGGTAGTTGAAAGCACAAAAGCCAGCCACCCCTAGGTCACAACTAGGTTACAATATCATTGCAGCATTCAGTGCCCAAGGAGAGGTCTTTTCTTCATCTTGACCCAAGGCAAGTTCTCAGCAGTTTCTGTTCCTGGGAAGACAGAGCTCAACAAAGACACAGTAACATTTATGCACATTGTTGGCATCCGATTCAATTCATTTTCTGCCTGTGAAATCAGCCTAGGCCCAACAAGGTCTGAGGCCTCTATCAACAAATAAATATGACAAAATAACATCAGAACAGATAGACCAAGTACGGCACCACAGTCATGCCTCCTCAGTTCTTGGCAGCTCCACTGGTCCTCAAAAGTCCTGGGCAGCTCCGGCTGGCAGTTCTCTCTCTCTCTCTCTCTCTCTCTCTCTCTCTCTCTCTCTCCTACTCTCTCTCTCTGCCTTCACAATGCTGTTCCAGAAGTGCTTCTGGCCTCTCTCGGCTTGGGCCTCTCCTTATACATGGCACCAGCTCCTCCTAGTTCAACCCTTTCTCATCATGTCAACAAATCCATCTCACTGTGGGGCTCAAATTCCATTACCATTACAAGTGTTTAGCACAGTGCCTGGCATAAAGTAAGTTCTTAATAAATGCTTGTTGATTAATTGATTACTAAACTTGAGGTAAAGTATATCTATAGTATTCCTCTCATATAATAATTTTGTAATCCTGACCAAAAAAAGGAAATAAGGCTGTCCTGGCATGACCTGTTCATGATCAAGTTATACTGCCCTTCTTCACTTTCTGGATATTCACCAACCTCCATCTCTTTAATGACTTGTTCTAGATTTTCCTAGGAATCAAAACCAAGTTCTCTGGATTCTGGTCTGCTGATCTGTTTATATAGAAGTTCTTTTCCTTGACTTTTAAAGCCCTTCACGACTGGTCCAACCATTGTGGAGAACAAGATGGAACTATGCCCAAAAAGCTATAAAAATGTATATACCCTTTGACCTAGTGTAGCAGCAAGCACCCCAGGGTCCCCAGGGTAGCTGCCAACACAGGTTCTTAGATATGCTTTGATAAAGGAAAGCAACTCAAAATGGGTTAACAAGCTTACTTTAATCAATCAAACATATGTCATTTACCTAGTTCAGGGGCAAAAGGTCAGCACCCCGAACTTCAGAGTATGCAGAGGTTACAAGCATAAGTTACAAGAACATTCAGCAGACAGGCCTCCAAACTATTCAACCATTACATCCATACCAAATCACAGTTTCCAGAGAGGGAAGCATCAACATCTGGGTTTTTCAAAGCCGGGGGGCTCAACGGCTGCCCAGAGTCTCATCTGGTCAAATCACACAACACTTTTCAAAGTGAGCCCCAAAAGCCTCACATCAGGGCTTTTATAGCCTTCTCCTGGCTCAGAGAATGTAACAACCCTCTTGACCCACTGCCCAATTACAAAGTATCTCCTGAGAAACAAGCCTCCCACCACAGGCTCCAGGTGCACTTAAGCCTAAGGGCAGGGAAGATCTTAAAAATTTACATTCCCATTACACCTAGGAATACTATTATTAGTCTGTATTCCAAAGAGATGAAGAAAAATATTTTGTGGTGTCAAAGAATTGGAAACTGAGGCAGTGACTATCAGTTGGGGAATAGCTGAACACATTATGGTATATGATTGTGATGGGAGATGGTTTCAAAAAAACCTGGGAAGGCTTATATGAACTGATACAAAGTGTAGTGAGTAGAGCCAGGAGAACATTGTATACAGTAATGGTAATATTATAATAATGATCAACTATGAAGACTTAACTACTTTCATTAAAACAATGATCCATGACAATTCCAAAGACTCATGATGAAAAATGCTATCTACTTCCAGAGACAGGACTAATGTGTTCTAAGTGCAGATGGAAGTCTATTTTTTAAATTTTATTTTTCTTGCTTTTTTTTTTTTGTAAAATGGCTAATATGGAAATATGTTTGTATGGCTTCACATGTATAATGATTATCAAATTGTTTGCCTTCTCAATGAGTGGGGAAGGGCCTGGAGGGAAGGAGAGAATTTGGAATTCAAAATAAAAGAATGTTAAAAAATTAAAAGAAAAAGAAAAGAAGTAAAAAAGAAAACTCATAACAATCTGGCTCCAACCTACCTTTTCCAGGAATTTTACATATTTGACCTTTGCTTACTCAATTTCTTTGGCAACTGCTTTTAATGATGTTTCATGCTTTATCTGTTGTCTAAAATATATACCACTTGTATGTAGAGCCTGGGCCTGGTCCCATATAGACACCAATACCTCCTTGTGCTCCTCTTCCACTATTTCTGCAGGCACTCTGCCACTCTGGATACATATGCAGTATTAGGTCCTGATTCCTGGCACTGTTGCCAGTCCCACCTTCCAGAGTTGCAAGCCTGCCAATTATCAACAGAGTCCCTCAAGTATTGCTTATAGTGTTCCCAGATCATCTCCGGTCTCTCCAAGGGTTTAGTGAACAAAGAAAGTGACTTTGACCTTTAGAGAATGTGGATTCCCAGTAAATTAATCTAAAAGTACTATACTTGGATTTAAGAGAAGTGGATTCAAATTCTGATACCAATACTTACTATTTATCTAAATGCTGAAGTCACTTAACCTTTCTGAGCTTGTTGTTGTTCAGTCATTTCATTTGGGTCCAACTCTTTGTGGCTCAATTTGGAGTTTTCTTGGAAAAGATTTGCCGTTTCCTTCTCCAGCTCATTTTACAGATGAGGAAACTGAGGCAAATAAGGTTAAGTGACTTGCCCAGGGTCACACAGTTAGGAAGTGTTTGAAGCCAGATTTGAACTCATGAAGATAAGTCTTCCTGGCTTCAGGCCCAGTTTTCTAAGAGCTTAAATCTCTCTGCAAAATGGGACCAATAATACTTGCATTATCTAAAAACCCTAAATGCAAATTCTTTTTTTATGACAATATTTAAAGCATGCTCAATTCTAAGAAACATGGTTACTTGTAAACCCAGAAATTGGAGCATTATATGACCTCCAGTTCTGTACCAAAACATGAATAGGGTAAGCCAAATGTTGAGGTGTTCCTCATGGGATATGATAGTTTTGGTTTAAGACTGCCTTTAGCCAAATTGTGTGTTAGTTCCCTGTGGTGATAGCAAGTCAGTTAATAAACATTTATTAAGCACCTACTATGTGCCAAACACTGTGCTAAGCACTGAGAATGCAAAGAAAGTCAGAAGACAATTGCTTTCAAGGAGCTCACAGTCTATTGGAGATGATCACATGCAAACAGCTATATACAAACAGTATAAATTTGAAATAATTAATAAGGAAGAATTGGAATTAAGAGGAATTAGGGGGGCAGCTAGGTGGTGATGTGAATAGAGCACCGGCCCTGGAGTCATGAGGACCTGTTCAAATCCAGCCTCAGACACTTAGCATTTACTAGCCATGCGACCCTGGGCAAGTCACTTAACCCCAATTGCCCTGCCTTCCCCCTCCAAAAAGCACAAAAAAAAAAGGAATTAGGAAAAGCTTCCTATAGAAGGTAGTATTTTAGTTGTGACTTAAAGGAAGATAGGGAACCTAGAAGGTAGTGATATGGAGGGAGAACATTTTAGGAGTGAGGGACAGTCAGTGAAAATGCCCAGACTTAGGAGATGATTCCTTGTTCAAGAACAAGAAATATAATCTGAGATGTGATGGGAGGTTGGAGATAAGCAGAAATGTTAGAGTTGAAAAAGTAGATTTAAGAATCACCAGCATGATAAGAAAGGATGAGCAGGATGTTTTCAGAAAAATCTGGGAAGACTTATATGAACTGATGCAAAATGAAGTGAGCAGAACCATGATAACATTGTACACAGTAACAGCAATATTGTAATAATGATCAACTTAGCTTCTCTGATCAATACAACTACCTAAGAGAATTCTGAAGGACTTATGATGAAAAATGCTATCCTCCTCTAGAGAGAGAATGGATGAACTCTTGAGTGCACATTGAAGTATGCTTATTTATAAACTTCATTTTTCTTGGTTGTTGTTTTTTTTTTTTGCATTTTCTTTTGCAACATGGCTAATATGGAAATGTTTGCCTGACTTTGCATGTATGATTGATATCATCTTGTTTGCTTTCTCAGTGGGTGGGGGAAAAGGAGAGAAGTTAGAACTCAATTTTAAAAAAAAATTAATGTTAACATTTTTACATGTAATAAGGAAATATTTAATGAAATAAAAATATATCAACAAACAAACAAAATGAACCACCAACATAACTGCTTCCAGGGTAGCTGATGAGGTCACCAAGTGAAAAAGTATAAAGGGAGAAAGGAAGAAGGTATAGGAAAGAGCCTTATAGGACAGCCATGGCTAGTGGTTGAGACCTGAATGAAGATCTAGCAAAGGAGACTGAGGAGCAGTCATGTAGGTAAGAGGAGAACAAGGAGAGAGTAGTAACTTGAAAACCTCTAGAGAAGTAAGTATGAAGAAGCAGAAGGTGATTGACAATGTCC
Organism: Petaurus breviceps papuanus; assembly: GCF_028583685.1. NCBI lineage: Eukaryota > Metazoa > Chordata > Mammalia > Diprotodontia > Petauridae > Petaurus > Petaurus breviceps. The sequence continues at coordinate 3,023,440 of NW_027187348.1, forward strand.
ATCAGGTTAAGTAGGGTATAGATCTGAGGTTCCTAAACTTATTTGGCCTACTGCCCCATTTACCAAAAAAAAAAAAAAAAAAAAAATTATTCAGTTCCTCCCACCCCCGCCCTGAAATCTACTTTCTTTAACTCTTTAACATTTTGTTTTAAAATTTGCAACATTTCAAAAAAGTATAAAATTTTTTTTTAAATGGCACATCTTAATTTAATAATTTATTGTAAATCTGTGGGGTTTTCTGCACTGAAATTTTGATGATGCTATATTGTGTTATATAACTGTATAGAATCATATTATAAACAAGTCATTACACACACATATTCCTGTTGATGCATCCTGGACTTCCTGACATTGTGCAACAGACTTATCTGCCAACACTTGCTTATTTAGACCTGTCAGCAGACTTGACCACTGATTGGTTATAAATTTTGTGTGTTTATTTGGAAAACAATGTAATCACTATGACTTTAACTCTATTACACAACAGATGAAACATGTATGAAAGGTTTTTCTTAATTTTCTTCTCTTCTTTCCTTATGCTTCCACCCCCTTATTTTTATTCAATGCCTCCCAATTGTGCCTAAGGCTACTACCATCCCCCTTGATCTGTCCAGTGCCCCCCAGAGGGTGGCACTACCCACTTTGAGAACCTCTGCAAGAAAAGGTTAACAGATTTGGCAGCTTAGAGGTCACTAATAACTTTGGAAAGAGCAGTTTCAACTAAATAATGAACTAGGAAGCCAGATTGTAGGGTTGAGAAGAGCATAAAAGGAAAGGAAGTAGAGTCATTATTTATAGATGGCCTTTTCAAGTTTAGCCATGGATCAAACGACAGTTTTCTGAGGACAGGTGAGACATGGGCAAGTTAATAGACAATATGAAGTAGCCAATAGAAGGGAGAGATTGACGTTAAATGTGAGAGTGGGGATGATGGAGGAGGCAATCTGATGGAAAAGGGAGGATGGCATGGGATCACTTATGCAGGTAGAGGGAAAAGGAGAAAGGGCATCTCGTTATGTAAAACAGAGTGAGGAAGGAAGACAGAGTGGCAGGGGATATATGGAATTTGTGAAATGAGCAGGAGGAGAAATAAATACATTTTCAGTTCTGTGTATTTTCCATTCTCATTTAGTAAGTGAATTTTCCAGTACTTGAAGACTTCTGTCTTTTTGTTCAGTCCTGAGTTGGATGAAGACCTTACTGTCATTTCTCTTTGGATTTCTTGATCTTATTTTGGGCTGGTACTCCTTTTAAATCTTTGCTGTATCACATGAGAGCTAGGTTCCTCTTTGACCTTTCATGAAATCATCTTAACCAGAAGAGTTGGAGGTGGTATTTAAGCCCATGTTTTCCTGACTCTTAGACCATTATTCTCTTTACTATGCCATATAATCAATCGATCACCAAGTATTTATAAACTGCCTACCATGTTTCAGGCACTAAATGCTGAGGATAAAAAAAAAGAGGTGAAACAGTTCTTGCCCTCAGGAAGCTTATATTTCATCAAGGGAGACAACGTGTGCATATTGTCATAAGATAATTTCTACTTTCCTTTTTACTGGCTCTAGTACAGTCATTTTATTTTCAAAGAAAATCAGTGAAGCTTTTTCTTGTGAAATTTAGCTGAATCCTTCAAAAATTTAACCCACGTGATTAACTGGTTAATGATAAAAGGAATTCTGACTCAGCTTTATTTACTCATGAAGAGCATTTCCTGGCTAGTTGCAAATTTCAGAACAGATCCCCTAGTGTCTACTGATCAATTTACAAGTTTATCTAATGTAAATTTTTCTCTTTTGCCACCAGTTCTTTGAAATGTAAACCTTCCCTTTTCCCTTTGCCAGCTGTAAAATTCCCAGCACATCCTTCCTGCTGATGTAACAGAAGACTATGCAGATCCCTTCCACATCATGATTTTCCCCATCATGGTTTTCATATATCCCAGGTTAGCATAAGAAATTAAATGGGAAATTGGGGGGGAGTTTTGTGGAAGCTTCAGATGACACAGAGCCTATGACCAGATACTTAAACCAGACTTTACAATAAGGTACTGTAAACATTCTATGAAAGAAAAAGAAAAAAAAATTCAGACTTCTCTGGTATGAAGGGGAGGGAGGCCAAGAAATGCTACCCAGATTTTCCAGATTGTGGAGGTACCAGATCTCTAATCTCCTCAATGTGGAAAAGATAACTGTATAAAAATTTTGGAAATTCTGCTTGTGGCTCACTGGTTATCTGGATACTATGGAACCTATGCTGAATATATAATAAACTGGTTATTAAAATATCTTGGTAAGTGTTGATAAATATGATTGGCAGCAGTACCAATAACAAATCCTTGAATATTTTCATATCGATATTGTATATAAGAGTCACATACAAATCAAATGAAGTTAATCATGAAGAGGAAGGAACTAATAGTTGGGGCAGGGAGTGGGGAGGGAATCAAGAAAAACCTCCCATAATAGGGGGCAAAAACTAAATTTCGAAGTAAAATCAGAGATTCCAGGGAGGTAGGGGTGAGAAGGAAGAGCATTCCAGGACCTTACAAGGATGATGAGTCACTAAAGGAGACTGAGAAAGAATGGTCATACAGGTGGAAGGAGAGCATAGAGAGAACCCTGTCAGGGGAAACCCAGAGAGGAGAAAAAGTGACCTACAATGTCAAATGCTGAAGAGAGCTCAACAAGGTTTAGAATTGAGAAAAGGACATTTTGGTCCTAACATTCTGTGATTACATATATATAGTATGTATATATTATATATATTCTATGAAAGAAAAAGAAAAAAAATTCAGACTTCTCTGGCATAAAAAGGAGGGAGGCCAAGAAATTTTACCCAGATTTTCCAGATTGTGGAGGCACCACATCTCTATTCTCCTCAATGTGGAAAAGATAACTGTATAAAAATTTTGGAAATTCTGCTTGTGGTTCACTGGTTATCTGGATACTATGAACTTGTGCTTTATATATATAATATATATATATATATATATATATTTATACATATAACATATATACTGCACTTCCTCCTTTTTTCTTTTTTAAAAAAATTATTTATGGAATAAAATAAGCATCTCCACAACACAGCACAACAAAAAAGATGATTGCACATGAAACCACAAATCCACCATGTACAACCTTCTATTGCCTTTAAATACACAACAAAGTTTTGCAAATTTCTCCTTCCCCCCTTTTTCCCCTTTTTTCCTTCCCTCTCTCTTCCCCTGCCCCACCCCAGACATGGCCACTATTAGACATTAGACTTCCTCTTTATCATGTTTTTTTCTACCCTATGGAACCCCTCTTCCACATCATTCTGGCTTCCTGTGATGTCCTGCCCTTCTATTTCCTTACCAAAATTTAATCCTTAATATCACTCATTATACCTACTATACATTTAAGCCACTATGTTTCTTTTCCTAGGGAGTATCTGCATTGTAAAATCTTCTAGCTTAGTGGTGGGGAACTTGTGGCCTCAAGGCCATATGTGGCCCTCTAGGTCCCAAATTTGTTCTGTGAAATTTGGATTTAGTCAAAGGGCCACACTTGAGGACCTAGAGGGTCACATGTGGCCTCGAGGCCACAGGTTCCCCACCCCTGTTCTAGCTCATCATATTGAGAAGATTTGCCCTTTGTGAGAGGGATTTCAGGTAGCAGAGAGTAATAATAGCTAGCACTTATATGATGTTTTAAGATGTGCAAAACACTTTACAAATGCTATCTTATTCTCATGACAACCCTGGCAGATAGCTGCTATTATTATCCCCATTTTATAGAGGAGGAGACTCAGGCAAACAGAGGTTAAATGACTAGCTTATACAGCTAGCAAGTAACTGAAATCATATTTGAACTCAGATCTTCCTGATTCCAGCGCTCTATCCACCATACCACTGAACTGTTTAGTTTATTGGGGAGTTATTATTGGGGAGAACAATAACCTTTTTAGTTCTACTGAGGCTGGTGACAGCTAAGGCCAGCCTTGGTGGTTGCCATGAGTGGTATATGAGAGCTGGCCCTAGCAGAACATGGAGGTGAAGTTGGTGTTTAGAACCCTGCATGTTGGGTAGTCTCCATCTGGAATTAGCTTTTCGTGGCAGAACAGTGGGTTCAGGGAGAAAACTTTGAGAGAAAAAGACAATTTGATCAGTAGGTATGAAAAGAAAAACTGAATCTTATATAGATAGAATTAGTCCCTTTAGACACTGAACATTAGCACAATTTCAAGCTTACTTCTAAACTGCTGGCTAGATCCTTAGATAATTAAGCATGTTCATAGGATCACAGATTTACAACTGAAAGGGATCTGAGAGTACATACTCTAATCCCCTCATTTTATAGATGAAGAAACTGGGGCCCAGAGAAATTAAATCATTTGCCCAAGGCCAATATAGAGATAACCAGTAATGGAGCCAGCTAGGATGTAGGCCTAGATCTTCTGATTCTATCCAATGCTTTTCCCACTGTATCACAACACCAATTAATGAGATAGTTAAGTATCAACTATGTGCCTAATGCTGGGCTAAAGGCCTTATAAAATTCAGTTCTCACCCAATCAGCTAGTTTCACCATATGAAACTGCAAACTTCTTGCTCCATCTGGGGTTCTTCCAGGGGTGTGCTAGTAAATGTTTAAGAACTGGATCTCTGAAATGTACCCATACCACACTTTTAATTTTAATTCTTCATTACCGACAGTTTCTGCATCACTTTTTTAAAGTACAGAAATCAATAAGACAATACATCACACCCTGATTTGTAGCTGTTCGCCAATTTTCAAGATGTAAATGCTTACACTGAAAATTTAGCATTTGGCTCTTGCCTGCTGATCCAAGTTCATTCTAGCACACCAGACATTCCTAATTCTTTTGCCAAGCTAGTCCTTGAATTAGGATAAGGTGGGAAACAGTTTGCTTGTCTCTCTGAGATGGTGTCTGTAGAGATTTCATAATCCAGTTTGTAATTTGATCATGACTCTTCTCACTGACCATGCCACCTTGCCAGAATCAAGGTAGCACAGTCCCAGTGGGAATGATGGCTTCTTCAGCAAGGGAAATTGAGAGGTGGGGGAAGTACTGCCGGCCATTTTGAAGCACGTAGCCCTGAAGAGTTCTCCACTGTCCAACTGAATGAAGAAAGAACTTTGGTAATGGTTAGACAGGAGGCACAGCTGCACAGGACTTCACCTACTTCAGTGGATTTGTGTCCATTCACACCCAAATACTTGGTTTCTATGCTTCGGAGCATCAATATTGCAAATAACCAAAAACAAAAACCCAACAACTTTTAACACCACTATCAGATTGTGTTTCACTGATCCTTTCCTGCAAACAATAACTTGAATTTACTTCAGTGGTCTGGAGTATAACTAGGCTTGGTATCTTCAATCCTATGCTCCTATAACTAGATCACCATTTCTTATAGCACAGTCACACCCAGATTTATACATATTCAAAAAAAGATTCAATAAAGAAGAAACCATAGGGTATTCATTTTGTAGTCACAACTCTCCTATTTTCCCAAGAGACTTTCAGGACTAAATGGAGGTGGGAAGGGGCTAGAGGACTCTTGCTGCACAGAATCTTAGAGTTGACAGAACTCTCAGAGGTCATCAGTCTGAGCCCCTTTCCCCCATCCCCCCCCGCCCCCGTGCTCCCCTGTCTAAATAAGAAATAATTCCCTCTGTAACATACCAAGTATGGGGCAATCCAGTCTTTGCTTGAAGACCCCCAGGGAAAAGAGACGATAACTTCTGCAGTCAGTCCCTTTTGGATGGCTCTATTTGCTAGAAAGATTTTCCCACCATCAAGTCCAAATTTATCTCTATGCCATTTCCACCTCTTGCTCCTAGTTCTCTCCTCTAGGACCAAAGAGAACAAATCTAACCAGTCTTTCAAGTGACATACCTTCAAACACTTGAAGAAAGTAAGCATGGCTCATTTCCCCCTCTCCCCAAATTCTTTCTTTTCTGAGCTAAAAATTTTCTTTCTTTTCTTTCAATAGGTCTGCATATAGATTTTCTTTATCCTGTTTACCTTCCCCTGCACTTTCTTCAGCTTGTTAATGTCCATTCTCAAATGTGGTGCCCCGAAATGAACACAACACTGGAGATATGGTTTGACCAGGGCAGGGTACAGAAGGCCTGTGCCTACTTCTGGGCATTATGCCTCTTTTAAATGTAGACTGAATCTGCTTTATGGCTACCCAATTACACCCGTTGACTCACTGTGAACTTGCACTCCATTAAACCTCCATTTCTCTTAAAGACCAAGTGATTATCTGTCTCCCATTGTACTAGTAAAACTGATTTTTTGAGCCCAAATATAAGGCTTTACATTTGATTCACTGACACTTCCCAGGAGGCCACTTAATCAGTTCCACTAAACTGTTGCTTTTTCTGTTGATACTTCTATTATTCCTGGTTGCTACTTCTGCTTTTCTAGGCACTGTGCAAATCTCATCTCTCTTCTGACCCTGTGGTAATCTATTCTCATCACGGCCAGATTAATCTTCCTTTATATGTAGTTTTGCTTATTACTCCTCAGCTATAATATCTTCATTGGCTCCCTACTTCCTTTCAAATTTTTAAAATCAGAATTCTGTTTCTTAATTTAGTCTTAATTTCATTTATTAATCAGTCAATTTAATTAGTCTTTCACATTATGCCTCCTACATCTTTTCCAGATCATCTCGTATTATCTCCCATCATGAACCACATTGTATTGGCCAAACTAGACTACTTATGGTTTATCCCTCAGATTTTCCTACTTCTTTAATAAAACTCTCCCAATAACACTGTTATGTGCCTTGAGATAAGATTTGTCATTGTGATGCTATGCGTAATAGTTATTTGTTTAGGTGACTCTAAGTTTAATGAGGGCAGGGATTATGCTTTATCTGAGCTTTTTATTATGTCCTCTGTGACCCAGCATAGTGAGTAGGTATTTAATAAATGTTTATTGAATGAAATTACCCTCTGCTCAAAAATTTCTTGGGCTGAGGAAAGAGTCATAGAATTATACAGTAGTTAGACCTGGATGATGAAACAGATGGTGACTTGCCCAGAGTTACATAGGCCTATATATATGACAGCTCTGGGATTTGAACTCAGTGCCTCTGATTCTAAATCCAGGGCTCTTTTCTACTGTGCCAAACTGCATTCTATGAGAGTCAGTGTTCCTAAGAAACAATGAGTTGGAAGGGAAAGATCATTAGACCTTGAGTCAGGAGGGACCTGCATTTGAATCCTACCTCTGACAATAGTTTGTGACCATGGGCAAAACCTCAGTTTCCTCATCTGTGAAATACAGCTAAAAACACCTAAAAATACAGTATCTCACAGAGGGTTACAGTCATGTTATTAGTCTAGATATAAGGTGGGCTTTATCACTAGATTGAGGAGAGGCATTAGCAACTGAGCTGAAGGATACATTTCTGAACTGGACTGACGAGGTACCCAGGTAAACCTGGTTAAACAAAGCCTGGCAGGAGGAAGTGCCCAGAGGGGGGTAAATAAAGAAGTCACACGTGTACCTGTCCCTCTTTGTTATGTGTAGGGCTCATTTGTGTGAGTATGCCTTTGTACAGATCAGTTTTCAGTTGCGTATGTTTTCCCAACACCTATGTTATGTGTGAACATTCAGGCAGCAGCCCAGCTATCACCTTACATGCCCTGTGCTTGTGGTGTGGGATAGGTCATGGGTAGGCTAGACCATTATTTTTCATCATTACGGAACTTTCAGTGCTCTGAGACCATCAACAGGCCAAGAAGGACCACAGTTTATCCAGTATATCTCTTTTGCCTAAAAGAAATGGGGTTCGAGGGCTTAAAACTTGCAAAGCAAAAGCTTGGAGCGCCAAGGCTGCATACTCACTCCACTCACATGGGCACGTGGGAATTGCTTTGTTTTGTTCCTCAGCTCAGAATGCTGACATGTAAGGGGTCGGCGGTGGGGTGTTATTGAAAGACCCAGCCCCCCAAGGCTGGGGACCCCGCGGCTATTACCTAGGGCTGGGGTCAGTCGCATAGCCAAGCTCAGCCGTGCACACAATGGAGATGTGTGCGCGCAGGGGGACACTGGTTGCCTTCTCTGTTTTGGGGGGGGTGGAGGGAGGAGAAGAAGATGGATGGGGGGGGTGCGGTGTGTCTCACACGTGACAAAGCCGCTCAGAGCGGCCCCGGGAGCGCGCCGAGGCCGCGCCGGAGCTGGAGCCGGAGCCGGGGCCGCGGCCGCGCAGGCGGGGGAGGAGCAGCGGGCGGCCGCTGCCGCCGCCGCCGCCGTTTCGCCTCCCGCCCGCCCGCTCGCGGGGCCTCCAGTTCGTTGCACATTCTCTCCTGGCGGCGGCGCCACCTGCGCCAGCGAGCGCCGGAACATGGCGACGGGGAGCAGCTGCGGGGAGCCGCGGCTCCCTCTCCTCTTCGCCCTCGTCGCGCTCTTGCCCCCCTGGGCTCCGGCCGAGACCCGGAGCCTGCATTCGGCCGGGGGCTGGGCTGCGCTGCCCCAGGAGCGGGGCTTCTTCGTGCTGCAGGGCGGCGCGGGCCAGCTGGGGCTGCCCGGGCGCAGCGGAGGCGGCGGCTCTGGGGATGCCGCCGGGGGCGCGAGCCGGGCAGCCGGGGAGCTGCGGCCGCCGCCGCGGACCAAGCGCAGCGCCGCTGCCCATCAGCCCGAGCCTGTGAAGGTGTACGGACAGGTGAGTATAGGCGCCGGCCCTCCGCACGCCCCGGGGCTACTCGCGGTGACATTTCCTTGTTCGCTTATCCTTTCGGGGCAGATGCATCCCAGGTACCCCTGAGGATGTCCTCCCTGTTCCCTTGCTTTTGCACAGAGAATCGCCCTGTGCAACTGGTCCTGCTGCCTGCGGACCCCGGGGATGCGCCTGATCCTGCACCTGGATAAAATAGGGGTTCGCCTCAGCCCGTGGCAGTGGGCGTGGGAAGCCAGCACCCCGCAGTGCCAGTACACCCCCACGAGCCCCGGGTGAAGGAGGACGTGCGGGGCACTTACTTAACTTGCATCCACCATCAAGGTGGGGGCCCCAGAGCTTGGCCCTCTGCGCGGAGGGTGGCAAGTAAGAGTTAATTATCTGGGTGGATTTTTTTTCTTTTTTATCTTTTTCTTTAAAAAGGAAAAGGCACCAGTTTGCATAGTAATCTCCTGCGTTGTTACTTGTAGAATTTGACTGAAGTGAGATAATTTGGAGATTTGATTATTCAGCGAGTGATTTATTAGTAGCTAAGCAATGGGTTTATTAGATCCTAAGCAGTGTTAATTTCTTTTTATGGTTAGCCCACTGTTAGGAATGGCGAACAGGTTAATATGGGAGATGAAAAAATTAATTTGGTCTTTTATAGTCTCATAAGACTCCCCATTCCAGCGGTTAAGATTGGCATCAGCAAACCAGACAGTGGGCAAAGGTGGAAAGAGGAGGCAGTGGAGGTGGTAGCACTCACCTTTCCTATAAATGAGTTTTTTTCCCCTTTTAAAGTAGCAATTAGAGGACTGGGCCTTCGAAGGACTGTGTGTGACTGCTGCCTTTGCCCTTTATTTTTTGCATCTCCCTTTTCCCCTAGGAGATTGACAGAATTATAGAAGTAGAATTAGGGCATTAAGGGACCTTAAGAGATAGTCTAGTCCAATCCCTTTATTTTAAAGATAAAGAAACTGAGGACTGAGTTATCCAGTGACTTGCCCAAGGTCACACATATGAACAGAAGCAGAGTTGACTGCATTTTGATACAGGGGAAAGAGCTATAGATTTAGAACTGGAGGAACTGGGTTCAAGTCCTGACTTTGCCATTTATTGTCTACCAGTGTGATGTTGGGCAGTTAACTTAGTCTCCCTGTGCTGCATTTTCTTTTCCATGTGTAAAATGACCTCCAAAGACCCTACCAACTCCCAACCTGTGATCCTCTTTGCTGAAACCCCATTACTTTCCTCTCTTCCCACTCCTTCCTCACTCAGACTGCACCATTTTGATAATAAAGTAGTAGTAGCTTAGCTTGTTGGGATAGATTGATATATGATGAAATGCATACTGGGATAAGGTGCAACTGGAGCATTTGGTTTCATTTTTTCCTGCATCCTTGGATAAGAGTTTGGGTATTTTCTTATATAACATGCCTGTGTGCACTGTCAGAAGCAGATCTCAATTGCTAACTTCTCTTGTGAATGCTGATTTCTCCCCCATCTGAAGCCCTACTTGTTTGTTTTTGACTCTCAAGTCAAGTCCCAGCCACAGAACAGGGACACTGACGTCAGTGATGTGTGGGAGGGGAAAGTGAGTCTTCCTGGTGGACTGGTTCACTAAAGAATTATAGGGCAGTTTTCCTAAGGAAGGACAAAACAACCCCCTCCAAATCTGAGTTGCCTTTCGACAGATTGATGAAGAGGTTTTCCTTTGTTTTAAAGATATGGATGCAGTTTTTATTCCAAGGTTTGATTTTTATAAGGTCTTTGGGGCCTGGAGTAGCTGAAATGAATTATGCTCCCATCTGAGGGTGATCTAATAAGCTGCTTTTTCATCACTGGGCTTTCTAGAATGAGTGAGCTCTCTAGAAGAATCGTGGGAAATAGTCATCTCATCCCACAGCAAGAACAGGCAGTTTTTTTCTAGTCTGTGGCTGCCTTACAAAATCACTATGCTCCTTCTCCTTGAGGAAATGTGACAGTGAGCTTAATCTGTAGCACATAAAGGATTTGGGTTAGAGATAACTAAGAGCTTCCTGGTAGGTAATGAAGGAATTTGCCGAAGAGGATCAAATTCACAACCCATTTGAGATGATTGGTATGGTTTTAGCTACTAAAACAGGAGTTGTTAACCTTTTTTTGAGTCAGAGACCCCTTTGGCAGTCTGATGAAACCTGTGGACCCCTTCTTAGAATCTTGTTTTTAGATAACTCAAGGTTAGTGAAAATAAAGATGCAATGTTTTTTTTTTTTTTTCCCATCCAAGATCACATCTTGTACACCATATGGGCTCCAGGTTACTAAAAGGAGGGATAGAGAGACAACCTGCCTCTTAGAGGAAGACTGTTGAAGTGGAGAGAGCTTAATTTGACTTGGAGTTAGTAAAATATATGTGTCCAAATCCCAATGCAGAAACTTGCTAGCTGTTTGACCCTAGTCAAGTCCGTGGACTTCTCTAAATCTCAATTTCCTTGTATGTAAAATGGGGGTAATAATAGCATCTGCCTCAGAGGGGTATTGTTAAGCTCAAATTACTTTCACCAGCTGTATAATTATCCACTCTGTTTCCCTTCCTCTGCCTTTGAGCCTGAAGGAGTTAGAGTCAGTCAAGAGTGCTCTGAATATGCATTATATACAGCACCTCTTTGTAGGCTCTGTGGGAGGAGGAGGAGAAGGGGATACTGAGGAATGGGAAGAGATCTTTCCTGTCTGTGGGAACTTAAGAGTTTAATGAGAAGCCAAGATACATGCAGCTTTAGACGTATAAATACAAGTGACAGCAACCAATAAAGGTAGACAAAAACAGCCGCAACTGTACAGAGATTTATTGGAGGCCTGTGTAATTGGGCACAGAAGGAACAGTAATGGGGGAGGTGGACCAGTGAGGGGCCAGGTGGGGCCCTTGAGACCCGAGAGAATGTGCAGCAGCTTGCCCTTTTGACATTCCCAGGGAGGTCAGTAGGGCTTCTGGCAGCTCCAGTTAAAGCAGGGATGCTCAGCATTGTTTTATACCAGCTGATGTTACTGCAGGAGCTGCTGGTCAGTTGGGATCCTCTTGATGAACACCCAGAAAAATCATAGAATCTGGGGGTGACCTTGAAACAATCAGCTGCAGGGATTTTATGCTCAAGAAAGAAGGAGAAAGACCATCAGTCATTCTAGGAAGAGGCTGCCCCTGGATTTGGAGTCAGAAGGTCTGGGTTCCGGTTGCAGACCTCTTGTGATTTTGGGCTGCTTTTTTTTTTAGTCCAGGCCTCAGTTTCCTCATAACATAGGAAAGACAATTCTTGCCTTAACTTTCTTAGAAGAATATTTGTGTGACAAATATTAGAATGTGACAATATGTTCAAAAGCAATTTGATGTCACTTCTGCTCAGCTTAATTCAGCATTTTTTTTTTTGAGGGGGAAAGGCAAGGCAATTGGAGTTAAATGACTTGCCCAAGGTCACACAGGGAGTAAGTGTCAAGTGTCTGAGGCCGTATTTGAACTCAGGTTCTCCTGACTCCAGAGCCAGTGCTCTATTCACTGCACCACCTAGCTGCCCCTATTCAACAAATTGTGCAGTGCTTTATGATAGCAATGAGAATATAAGGGAAGAAAATGAAATGACATTGACATTGCCTTCAATAAATTGGGAATCTAATTGAGGAGGGATAAGAAAACTTTACAGATAACTACATATTACATAGTTATATTATAGTTATTTATGTAGTTATCTGTAGTTGTCATTTATATAAAAACATATTCATAATGTGTGTATATATGTATTAAATGTATATGAACTCCCCATCCCTACCCCTATATACACACATGTATATATGTGTATATATCTATATCTATCTGTCTATCTAAACAATGGATAAAGTGCTAGACTTAGAATCCTCAAGAACTGAGTTCAAATCCTGCCTCAGACATTTACTAGTTCTGTGAGTAATTTAGCTTCAGTTTCAGTTTTCTCATCTGGGAAATAAATAAAAATATTTATAATTGACAATAAAAATACCTGCCTCCCATGTTTATTGTGAGGATCAAATAAGTTAGTATTTGTAAAATGCTTTGCAAACCTTAAAACACTGTATAAATGTTAGCAATTATAATAATGGTCATTATTACTGTTATGTGATAAGTACATAGGAGAAGTATAAATGTAGTAGTATGAGAGATTTGAAGAGGGAGAAATCATATAGGTAGGGAATTTAGATGTAATCTTTATGGAAGAGGTAATACCTGAGCTGGTTGGCCTTGGAAGGTGGAAAAGATTTCATTAGGTAGAGATGTGAGGGAGATCACAGGGAGATCATTTTAAGCATAGTAGATGGCCTACTTAAGAAACATGGAAGTCGGGGAAAGGCAGAAGAAGATTGGGAAATGGTTAGTAGTTGAGTTTTCTTAGAAGACAAAATGCATACAGAAGTCTACCCAAGCTGAAAGAAGGCTGATGCTTAGTTAATAATTGAAAAGCCTCTCTCTCATTGAAACCTTTCAGTGGAAATCTGGGTAAGAGCATAAGTATTCCATTGCCAGGAGAAGGGAGGTCTCAGGGAATGATACATTAGAGATATGGGAAGGAGCCTTGTGATATAAGTGGGATGTTTCACATGTGAATACTTGACCAGGTTTTTTTAGATTCTTATGGTCCGAAGGACGGTCAGGTAGTGAACCTGTGGGATGGTGGAGCTCAAGTTTATCCTAGGCTATTTTTAGAAATATTTAGAATACTGAACTTGAAATCAGGAAGCCTAGTTTTGCATCCAAAGTCTTAGCTTTTACTAGCTATGTTACCATGGGCCTATTTCTTTTAAAAAATTTTATCTGCATCTCCATTCTTTAAAAATTCTATTTTTATTTTATTTTCAGTTCTGAATTCTTTCCCTCTTTACTTCCCCTCCCCCATTCATTGAGGAGGCAAGAAAAACAAAACCCATTAAAGTTTGTGTAGTCATGCAAAACAAATTCCTGTATCAGCCATCTCCCAAAAGAAGGAAAGGAAGAAACAAAGGAAGAAAAGAAAAGATGCTTCAGTCTTTACTATTTCATCATAAATCCTTTGAAATTGTGGTTGGTCATTATGTTGATTAGAGTTCTTAAGTGTTTCAAAGTTGATTTTTCTCTACAATATTACTATAGAAGAAATTATTCTCTTGGTTTTACTCACTTTATTTTTTTATCACTTCATATCTTTCCAGGTTTTTCTGAAAACATCCATTTCATCATTTCATATGGCAAAATAGCATTCCTTCACATTCATGCCATAACTCACTTAGCCATTCCCCAAATGATGGTTATATCTCCTCAATTTCTAAGGCTTTGCCGCTACAAAAAGAGCATCTATAAATACTTTAATACCTATAGGTTATTTTCCTCTGTTTTTGATCTCTTTGGGATATAGACCTAGTGGTGATATCACTCAGGTCTGTTTCTAACTTTTTTAAAATACCAGTTTCTTCACATATAAAATGGAGATAATACTTGTTCTTCTTACCTCAAACGGTTGCAAAAAGTTTGTAAATCTTAAAGTGTTATAAAAATGTGAATTATTACTATTAAGTTTACACGGCAGTCTGGAGTGGTAGATAGTTAGTCTTAGAGTCTAGAGGACCTGGGTTCCAGGTCTGCCTCTGACTCAGACTTTGTGACCCTGACTGAGTTACTTAACCTCTCAGTGCACCAGGCAGTTCTCTTAAGATTATGTTTCCCAGTAGATGCCAGTAAGTATTTGTGGAAAAAGTTTCCTCACTGATATTTCCCTACACTGATCTAATCACAGGTCTGTTTAAAAAAAAGCATAAATCTATAATTCTAACACATAAGAGTTCTTAACCAAGGCTGCCAACTTGAGTTTAGTTTTGTGTTACTAGTTTATTTTGAGGAAGGTGTTTTAGAATGCCCAAGTATAACTGCAGGTTTATTTTTCTTGTAACAGACTCTCTCTTCATATGTAGGCTCTGCTTCTCAGAGGGTGGGTAGGATTCAGTGTCTTGTTTTGAGGCTGAAAATAAGGTGTCAGTTACAGTACAGGGCTCCCAAACAAAGGAAGGCCTCTTGGGGTGGAATGCTGTTTGGCCTTCGGTCTAGTTTCCCTTGATTTTTGCCTGATACAAGTTCCTGGGGAAAGAATGAGAGGTTGAATCTAAAACTAGGATGCCCAACCTGTGTGTTCCCAAACGAGGTGGAGAAGCCAGTGTATTGAGGTTTCTATGAGAGTGAAGAATATCATGAATATGTAGGTAACCTGTTTATATGTGATTTTTGAAGAACATAGGTCTTTGCTGTGAAAATTGTTTGAGGGGTAAGGAGTAGAATCAGAGAATCTTAGAGTCGGGGGTGGGGGTGGGGGCTTAGAGTTCCTTTTGTCTAGCCCTCTATCAGACCTCCTGTGGGCAGATTGTCCTGTTTTCTCTTACTTCCATTCTAGCCCCCCAGCAGCTACCTAACTCGTGGCTATTTTAGGGTTTAAGCCTCGAAGCAATCCTGGGAGGTCAGTGCTGTCATTAGCTCTCATTTTATAGTTGAGGAAACAAATACACCAAGGTTAAATGACTTGCCCTAGGTCATACAAATAGTAAGGGACAGGTCTGAGATTTGAACCCAGGTCCAAAACTGTTTTATGCTATTAATGGATTTCAGTTATCCTTGCCTCCAATATCATGAAATGATGGAGTCAACTCCATGTAGTGTCAGAATATAAATATTGGCTTCATGTTTGCGAGTAATCAGTGAGTTCTTACCCATAGTTTCATGGAGTCACATGAGTGGGAAGTCCTGGTACTCAACAATTAGGCACAAAAATGATGGGTTTGGAGTGAGATGATCTCTGAGACCCCCTTCCATCTCTGATAATCGTTCATAGATCGCTGTTCATGGTCTGTTGTGTGCAAAATTATTCCCACATCACTAAGAGAGTATCTGAAGCTCCAAAGAGAAAGAGGTTCTTGTTCTGGAAAAAAGCCCATCTCCTCATAATTTTCAATTGAATAAATATTTTTTAAGCGATTGCTCTGTAGAAGGCTCTGTGCTAGGGGTTGAGATTTCAGAGATCCAAACAAAACAGTCTGTATCATAGCCCTCAAGCAGTTTGTGTTCTCTCTGGGAATGGCTGCAACAACATGTACATATGTAAGAAAATACAAAATGATATAAAGTAATTTCAAAAAGAAAAATGACTGGGAAAAGCAGGAAAGGCCTTGGAAAGGAGGCTCTGGAGGGTGTGATGCTTAGAGGAAAGTGTGGGTGGTTTTGAGGAGGCAGTGGTGAGAAGGGAGGGCATTTCAGATGTGGGATCATAGGGTCAGAGGATAGATTTAGAGATGGGAGTGACCTTAAAATCAAATCCAGTCCCTTCATTTTTATGAAGGAGGAAACTGAGGCCCAGAGAGAGGAAATGATTTACCCAAGAACACAGAGGTGACAGGTGGGAGAGTCAGGTCCTCTGAGTCCAGACCTATTGTTACAGTTGTACAAAGTCATGGAGGTGGGAGATGGGATTTATAGTGTGAGGAGTAGCTAGCAGGCCGTGTGTAGACTGGGTGGAGAGTGTGTGATGAGAAATAACATGAAATAAACCTGGAAAAATAGGTGGGAGCCAGAATGTGGAGGCTTAAGGATTTTGTATTTAGGGAGCCACTGGAGATTCTTGAAAGAAGGTGGTGGTGACATAGATCTCTGTTTATAGGAATATCATTTTAGCAGCTGTGAGGATAATAGATTGGAGACCAATTAGGAGACTATTGTAGTAGTTGAGGCCAGGTGATGAGGCCTTGAATTAGAAGCTGTATCACTGGAGAGAAAGGGTGAGAAGCTAGAGATGTGATGGTGAAAGAATTGAGAAGACTTTTCAGCTAATAGGATGTAGCAGTTGAGGAAGAGTAAGCATCCAAGAATATATAGGAACGACTCCATGGTGTTGAACATGGATGCCTGGAAAGATAGTGGTCCAACAGCAGAAATGGAGAAATTTGGACGAAGGCTAAGGGAGCAGAATATATAATTCTCCCAATGGAAGCAGGTCCAAGCTGAGTAAAAAACATCAGAATAAATGGATCAGGTTCATGGAGTCCATCATGATTCTAACTTGAGTCTCATAATCCTATGGATTGAAATAATGATGTATGTAGATGTGTATATATGTATATACATGAATGTATCTTTACATATATGTATACACACGTGTGTGTATTATATTAACTTCTCATTTAACTTGTGCTATGAGGTTTTCCTTCTTGGTAAAATGAGGTTAACAGCATGCTTGTAATTAAGATCTGGCATCCAAGAATGAGAAACCATGATTTGGATCGTAGATAATGATGGCTACAAAACAAAGTTTTGTCTGTGTTAAGGGCTTTGTGGGAGGGTCTTAAGGCTACACTTAGTCACTTAGAGATAGCATTCATTACCAGTGTTGTCATTTTTGCACACAAAAGGCAGTTAATTATTATCTACACTAAAGGACATAGTGAGCCTAGGAGCACAAACAACTTAAATAGCAGATAATTTTTAAAAATAATATATATTTGGAATGAATCTGATCTTGAGAGGAGTGGATTTACCTTCCTAATTTTGTGTTGCTTATGTTAATATTAAAATAAATTTGCTTTCCTTAAAAACCTGCCGGCTGATATGGAAGATACAGTGAATGTAGTGGAAAATTCTGGTTTGGGTTTTAAAATTGGAATTATTTAAAATAATCCACAGAAGCAATTGAAAATTGATTTCATAAAAATCAATAAAAGGTAGGCTAGTATAAGGACCTTGCTTTAAAAAAAATGGCTCTTCCTCTTTATTTTGAAAGGGAAATCAAGATTTGTGTTTAGTGGAAAACAAAAGATTTTTTAAAAATTTATCATGGAACATTTGAGATTAGAGTTTGGGTGGAAAGAAATGTGGATTGCTGGGGTAGGGAAAGACTGCTGCCCTTGGTGGACAAGCATAAGGACAGATATACGTTGGCAGAATACATATTCATTCTGGCCACGTAGATGCAGAAATCAATTTCCCTTGGACTGAAATGAGCTGCAGTTAATTTTGACCTAATTCATTGGCATATCGACCTGTGGACCTTGGGCCTTCAATGAAGAAATGGCATGGACTGCTGTTTAGCCTTGGACTGGCTGAGAATAGTAATAGCTAGCCTTTATGTAGTCCTTACTGTGTGCCAAGCACTGTGCTAATAAGCACTTTACAATTCTTCTCTCATATTCAATCCTCACAACTGCCCTGGGAGATAGAAAAATGCAGTCGGCTCTTGGGCAAGATGGGAGACAGGTACCTGGGCTGTTAAGTTCATCTGCTAAATGACTTATCTGCTTGGAGCCTCAGTTTCCCCATTTCTGCTAGTTAGGCTTAATATAGTGCTTCGAGGTTTGTAAAGCTCTTTATAAAAGTTGTCTCATTTTATCCTCAGAACAAATTGAGGAGGTAGGCAGTGTTATTATCCCCATTTTGCAGATGGGGAAACTGAGGCAAAAAAGCATTCACATGACTTGCCCAAGCTCACGCAGATAGTGTCTAAGGGTAGATTTGAACCTGTCTTCCTGACTCCGGGCCCAGCATGCTATCCATTGTGCCACCTAACTGCTGCTACTATCTGGAATCTACTTCCTTGCTGTTGGCTTAAAAGGGCACTTAAAATAATCAGTGTTCTGATAATCCATTTGGTTGTTGTTAGTAATAGTGACAGGAGCCAGCCATGTCATCACTGGCCAGTTGCTGGGAAATATGACTTTCTTGGTTTGATGAGTGTGTAACGCAGGTGGACTTTCATCCTGCCTGTTTGTTTCACTTCTTCCTCCTCTTCCCAGAGGAAAGGTGACTTATCCCTCACCAGGGAGAGAAAGCATCCCTGCCTTGAAGTCATAGTAACAGTAAATACTGCCCTTGTTTCCATCACAAACAAAGGATAGAGGGAAAGGAAGATCTTAGGTCTGGAAAACCCCAGTCTTTATAGCCTCAGAGTGTGTGTGTGTGTGTGTGTGTGTGTGTGTGTGTGTGTGTGTGTGTGACAGAGACAGAGTCAGATGGCATAGAAAAAGAGGAAGAGACAGATATACACAGAAACGGAGAGACTGAGATAAAGACAGAGAAAAGGAGGGAGAGAGACCTGGAGGGAGAGACAGAGACACAGAGATGAGAGACAGGGGGGAAGGAGGGAGGGAGAGAGAGAGACAAAGAGGAGAGACAGATGGAGAGGGAAGGAGAGAGGGAAAGAGAGAGGAGAGACAGAGATGGAGAGGGAGGGAGAGAGACACATAGAGATAGAGACCGCCTTTAGTGTTAGTGCTAGAAGTCACTTTAGCCTTTAGTTATCCCAGGGCTGTCATTTAAGAGGAGAAAAGTAAAGCCTAGAAACAGGTTTGGCTGCAGGTCAATTCTTCTAACTCCCAAATCCAGTTCTCTTTCCTCTGCTTGTTTTATCTCATCCCAGTTTTGGACATGCTGGAGTGTCCAGTGCACATATGGAATCATAAGATGTTGATGCCAAAAGGGACCTCAGAGCTCGTTTGGAAGCATTTTGGTATAGTGAAAAGAGTGCTGGATTTAGAGTCAAAAGGAGCTGGGTTGGTATCCTAGTCCTTAACAATCTATGTGACCTTGGTCAAGTCAATTCCTTATTGGCCTCAGTTTCTTCATTTGTAAATGTAGAGAGTGGGTCTAGATGACCTCTGCTCTCATTTTATAACAGTATGATCCTTTAAACTTTTTTACTGATGCCTTTGTTTACTTTTATTTTTTTTTAATTTTGAATTTAGACATCAGATAAGACTAAAGAAATTGGATCACCTGTGGAACTGTGAATTGCTGTTATACAGAGCTTGCTTTTCTTTTTTAAGTATCAAATAAATTAATCACATAACTTTCAAAGCTGTCCTGATTGTCTCTGATTCCTTCTTGCCTTCCTTCTTTTCTCTCCTCATTTTTTGGGAACCCTGTTTCCAGTCTCCTTGTCCTTCCCTCCTCCCCATCCTCTCTCATGTGAAAAAGCCAAACAGAACTTTGGTAACACATATCTTCTAGCAAAACAAATTCTTGCATTGGTTATGCCCAAATATATAAATTTCATTCTCTATCTTGAATCATCCTGTCTTTCAGGAGTTAGGTAGCATGCTTCATCACAGTTCTCTGGAATTGTGGATGGTTGCATTGATTAGAGTTCTTAGGTCATTCCAAGTTGTTTTTCCTTACTTTATGGTTATTGAATAAATGTGAATAAATGTTCTGTTCACTTCACTTTATATAAGTTCATATAAATCTTCTTAGATTTCTCCAAAAATGTCCTTCTGTATATCTTATGGTGTTATTACATCACATTCTTATACTGTTAATTTGTTTAGCTTTTCCCCCAATTGATGGCTTCCAGTCAGCTTCTATAAATATTTTTGTACATATAGAACCTTTTTCTCTTTCTTTGATCTTTTAGGGATAGAGGCCTAGTATCAGTAGCCTAGTTAGTATCACTGGAGCAAAGGGCATGTACAGTTTAATAAGTTTTTGGTCATAGTTCCAAATTGCTTTCTAGGATGGCCAGACTGATTTCACTGCTCCACCATTTTCCTTTGTTGTCCACTTGGCCCATCTTAGTTGCTTTAGTTTGCATTTCATAAATTGTTAGTTATTTGAAGCATTTTTATTTCGTTTGTGATAGCTTAGATTTCTTCCTTAGAAAACTTTATATCCTTTGGTTATTTATCAAATGGGGATGGTTTATTTCCTTAGTTTCTTTTCCTTGTCTTATTGCTTTAGTTAGCATTTTGAGTGCTTTATCAAATAATGGTGATAATGGACCTCCTTGCTTTACCATTGATCTTATTGATAAGGCCTCTAGTTTATGCCTATTAAATAGTGCTGATTCTTGGTTTTAGGTATATACTACTACGTATTATATTAAGAAATGGGATATTTATTCTTATGTTTTCTAGTGTGTGTGTGTGGTTTTTTTAAACAGAAATGAGTACTGTATGTTTTCAAAAGCCTTTTCTGCATAGTTTTACTAATATTGAATCAACGGTGGATTTCTGTGTGGTCATAGTTTAAAATCTTTGTAATATGTTGCTGGAGTCACTTTGCTAATATTCTGTTTAACAATTTCTTGTTGATGTTCATTAGAAATGTTAGTCTTGTTTTCTTTATTTTGACTTCTAGGTTTAGGTATCAAGACCACATTTGTATTAAAGACAGAGTTTGATAGGATCCCTTTCCCCCATATTTTTGTATTTTATATATTTTGCAAATATTCACCCATTTCATTTGAAGTGTCAATTTTCTGTCATATAATTGGGCAAAAGTTTCTAAAAATATCCTTTATTTCTTCTTTATTTGTTGTTATTTACCCTATTTCATATATGATATTGGTAATTTGGTTTCATTTTTTCTTTTTAAAATCAAATTAGCTAGTGGTTTATTTTAATTTTTTTTTTTCAAAAAAGTGGCTCTTGGGGGCGGCTAGGTGGCACAGTGAGTAGAGCACTGGCCCTGGATTCAGGAGGACCTGAGTTCAAATCCGGCCTCTGACACTTAACACATTAAAAAAAAAAACCTAGCCATGTGACCTTGGGCAAGTCACTTAACCCCAATTGCCTTCCAAAACAAACAATACAAAAAAAGCAAAAAAGTGGCTCCTAGTTTTATCTGTAAACTCAATGTGGATATTTTGGGATTTACCTTTTTATTATGGTCATTTCCTAATATGACCTTCATTCCCTGTCCTGAAATAAATAAAACCAATCAAACAAGACCTAATACATGTCTGTCACTGTATGCCACATTCAGTATCTGTAGTCTGCCTCCTCAACCACTCCCCTTCCTCCTTGCTAATTAGAACAAAGAGTGTTTTATCATCTGTTTTCATTGGACAGACAATAATTTGAATTTACTAAGAGTTCAGCTGCTTTTTAGTAGCTTTTAATTTACATTATTGTAGTCATTATATATATTGTTCTCTTAGTCCATGCATTCAAATCATATGTCTTAACAAATTTCTGTGAATTCCCCATATTTGAATAATTCCATCTATATTTATATCTATATCTATATGTCTTGGAAATAAGACCTTTATCAGAGAAACAGACTGCATGTTTTTTTTCCCCCTCCAGTTAATGTTTTACCTTCTAATTTTAACTGCCTTGCCTTAGTTTATGTGAAAACTTTGAATTTGATGTAATCAAAACTGTCCATTTTATCTCCTTGATCCTTTCTATCCTTTGTTTTTCATGAACTCTCCTCTTATCTGAAAGGTAATTTCTTCCCTGCTCTCCAATTTATTTATAATATGACTATATCTAAGTTGGAGCTTATTTTGGTATGTTGTGTGAAGTGTTGGTTTTTACCCAATTGCTATATTTCAATGGTGTAAACTGTTGAACTAAATCTAATTTCTACTAGACTGCTTTCTTTTTTTCTTATTAAGTAATAAGTGTTTTCTTAGGTAATTTAAGTTTTTGGATTGATCAAAACAATAGGTAATTGAGCTCTTATTCTTCCTTGTCTAGTCTTTTTTTCTCTTTTTTAACAGTATCTAATGATTTTAACGTAATTTTAAATATGGAAATGCTATTCCCCCATACTTTCTACCTTTTAAAACTTATTTGCCTTGACATTGTAGATCTTTTGTTGTTCAAGATAAATTTTGTTATTACTTTGTCCACCTGTATAGAGTGTATCTTTGGTATGTTGTTTCATAAATCTATAAACTAATTTACATAGTATTATCATTTTAATTATATTGGCATGGCCTAGCCATGAGCACTGAATATTTATCCAGTTACCTAAATTGTTATTTATTTCTTTAATGTAGAAATTCTTAACCCATTACTGTGACATGGATCCCTTTGGCAGTCTAGTAAAGTCTATGGGCTTCTTCTCAGAATGATATTTTAAAATTCAAATGCATAGAATTACAAAGAAACCCAATTATATTGAAGAACAATTTGCAGATTAAAAAAAAAGAACAAGTTCATGGGCCCCCACATTAAGAACCTTTGCTTTTTTGTAATTTTATTTATACTGGTATTGTGTATGCTTTGGTAAATTAATTCACTGACATTTTATTCATTTTGTGGATCTTTTGAATGGGATTTTCCTTTCTATCACAGCCATTTCCTGAAATGCCCTTCATTTCCTACCCTGTAATAAAGAAAACCAACCAAACAAGACCTAATATGTCTGACACTGAATGCCACATTCATCATCTGTAGTCTACCTCCTCAACCACTCACCTTCCTCCATACTAAGTAGATCAGAGAAACCTTTTATCATTTGTTTTCTTCAATTGATAGTGGTCATTGAATTTACTATGAGTTCAGCTACTTTTTAGTAGCTTTTAATTTACATTGTTGTGGTCATTGTAGATATTGTTCTCTTAGTCCATGCATTCAGATTATGTCTTTCCAAATTTCTTTAAATTCCTCCCATTTATTTCTTATGGCATAACAAATTCATGTGCCACCATTTATTAAACCATCCCACTTTGTCCTAAAATTCTTCTACCCAAAAAGGGCTACTCTGAACATTTTGGTGTATATGGGACCTTAATTTTTGTCTCTAGTTTGTCTGAGGTATATACTGATTAGGGGCATAACTGGGCTCAAAGTGTGTAACTTTTCTCAAATAATTCCAGATTGTTTTCCAGAAGAGTCTGACCAATTCATAGATGTCCCAGTTAGGAATGTATGACTGACTTCCCAGAGACCCTCCAACATTGACTGTTTTGCCTTTTATCATTTTTATCAGTTTGGTAACTGTGAGGTGAGATCAGAGTTGTTTTAACTTTTAAGTCCTTTATTATTAGTGATTTGAAACCTGTTTCTTTACTATTCCACCAATATTAAATTGTGTTACCTTTAATGATTTTTACCAAATTGATGGGTTGGCAGGTAGTGGGCACTTAATAAATCCTTGTTGGTTGATTGATTAACTTTTTTTCATATGCCACCTCCTCATTCTCATTTTGTGGATGATAAATCTGAAGCCCAAATGGGTGGGAATGACTAGCTCATTGTCACCCAGTAGCAGAAACCAAGTCTTCTGAGTTCCTTGTCCCATATTCTTTCCATCATTCTGTAGGGACCTCTGAGATTTACCTTCAGGGGAATCTCATTACACCTTTATCTTCTTCCATTGATTCCCTCAGGGTCTGCTCAGGTGGTAAAGGCTCACAGGACCCCTCATCCTTTGTACTTTTCAGTGGTCCCTTGTGCCTCCCCATCTGATGTGGTTCTATCAAGTTCTCCATTGGAAATAGTCCCTTGAGTATGAAAGCCTTTGTCTTAACCCATGCCCTTTTATTTCCAGTGCACTTGCTGACTTGGCTGGGTGTGGCCAAGGCCAGTCTTTTTTTTTCCTGTCTATCCTGTGGAGGGGCACTGAGAGAATATGTCTAGGGGCATGGTCTCCATCACTTCACATAAACAGTCACTGCTCTCGGCCTGGCTGGAGGAGTTTAATTGATCATGCCATTGCTCATGTAGGCTTTTGGCTCCAGAAAATCGGGACCTTTCAGGATGATTTATCTCCAGTTGTTCAATTAGATTAAAAAGACAGCTATGCATTCTCAGAAAGGCAAGCTGATGTAATTATCTCCCAAATCTGGCTTGCAGACAAGGGCAATAAGATAGAGGTTGTGTAAACCTGAGGAGTAGAGGGATAAACTGGGAATGTTTAAAGCTTACTGCTCCCTCTCTCTTTTTTTTTTCCTTAAAAAAAATAATTTCTAGTAGAACTATGCGGGAAAGAGACTAGCTTATTGAAAAGGAAATCTCCCCCCCCCCCCCACCCCACGCTCCAGATCACTGTGGATTGGTAGAGGACAGCAGATAGGCCTAGGTGTATGTAATAAAATAAAAATGTGGGATTTCAAAATTCCAGGACTGTAAAGGAGAAGGTAACACTAAGGCTAGAAACAGAAATCTTAAATGTCAGTTTTAAAGTTTAAAAGTGATTCCTAAGGAAAAACTGGTGGTGGGGGAGATTATGAAGAGATTTGGAACTTTTGGAGAAGCTATTAGGTTGTAAGTCCTATGGGGAAAAACCTGTGAACTTCTCAAGAGTGGAGCTCCTGGGGCAGCCAGGTAGCGCCAGCCCCAGTGTCGAGATGATCTGGGGGATCGAATCCGGGCTCAGACACTTAGCACCCACCCAGAAACACCTGGACATGTAACCTTGAACAAGCTACTTAACCCCAATTACTTAAAAAAAAAAAAGAGTGGAGCTCTTGTTAGGAATGTTAGGATTATAGATTTTGATATCTTCTGGTTTTACACTGCCACTCACTCTCTTTCCCCTACAGTCCCTCCCTTTTTAGAGATGATAAAGCAGGTGTTGAGAAGTGAAATAGTTTGGCCAGGATACCATACGTGGTACTTTTCAGAGCCAAGATTGGTACCATTGTGGTAAGGTGGAAAGAGCTTCTACTTTGGAAGCAGAAGATCTGCGTTAGAATCCTGGCTTTGCTCCTTGCTCCCTTTGTGACCTTGGGCAAGTCACTTAGGATTTCTAGAGCTTGATTTCTTCATTTGTAAAATGCATGGGTTGAACTAGATAGCTCCTGTGTTTTCCTTCAACTTTCAGTGAAGCCCAGGTCCTTTGATTACAAATTCAAGACCCTTTCCAGTATGCCACACTTTCTAGTAGAGAATTAAAGGAAGAAAGTTCAGGTGACAGTAAGGAGTGCAATTTGGAACTGAACTAAAGGGATTGAACTGAGACAGAAAAGGATCCCTTAGGTACCAAAGTGGGGGGTGGGTGGAAGAGACAGACAGACAGAGGGGAGGGAGACAGAGAGAGAGAGAGGCAGAGACAGAGACAGAGAGACAGACAGAGGCAGAGAGAGAGAGGGAGAAGGGGAGGGAGGGAGAGAGAGAGAGAGAGAGAGAGAGAGAGAGAGAGAGAGAG